>NW_008590760.1:0-27013 GCF_000691845.1 Merops nubicus
GTGCACACTGCTGGCTCATGTTGACCTACCCTTTAATCAAAATTTGCACATGAAACATTGCATTTACACTGTAGAAGCTCCTTGAACAATACGATGAAGAATTTCATACACTGCATACAGAATACTGGCACTCTGACTTACTGATGCTTGACATGTGGATTTGACTTAGTATGACACCCTTGCTGCCCTCAGCCCCCATTCAACACCACAAACACCAAACAAGTGGAGACCCAGCTAGCCAATAACCCTCAATCAGCAAATCAGGTATGCATCTATGAGACTGCTCCATGAACCTGCTCTGGTTTGAACACTAATTAGTTTTTTTCCATTGATGACATGTGAAAACTAACCAAATGCTGCAAGAGACAAAGACCCAGACACACTCTAGCATGATACACCTTCCAGATGGGAGGAGAGTCTGACGAGGGAAACAGTAAGAATGAACACCAGAATCACCTACAATAATAAATTCAGTAAAGTCTCAAAGCAAGTGTGTCATCAAAAGGGTTCAAGCATTTTCCTGGGTGATTGCCACCTTCATATAACCCCTTCCACAAGGAAATGTGGTGTCCAATTCCCGTGCCCACTAATTCATCATGGATGCTAAAGGACGCAGGAAAGCTCTGGGAGTTCGGAGCACTGAAAATCATGCTGCACAGGGAAAGGCTACAGTGCCTCAGTCTGCTTAGGCAAGGCAAAAAAGGGGGAAATACAACAACTGCACGTTATACAGGTCTCAGAACACAGCTAACGCGCAGTCAGGCAGATATAACAGGGTTCTACACCAGTTCCTTTCTTTTAGTAGGCATGGAGGATGCAGAGTAATTCAAATGACTCAGTAGTTTGATTTCTTAGTTTTCCATCACAGTCCACTACTTCTGCAGCAGACGGCCCACAGTACAACCAGGGAGTAATCCCGTAAGCTCGACCTTTGCTGAAGCAGATGCGGCTGGCGGCCTGTGGCGGGTCTGGCTCCCCCGGCACCTCCGCTACCCTCACCACAGCTGGCCCCAGGAGGGGCAGAAGGTCGCCCCCGCCCCAGGCCGGCCGCACAGGCTGAGTGCAGCCCAAACCCCGGACCGCAGGAAAGCCTCCGTCTTCCTCACCCACCTCAGGGAGATGAGGGCAAGCAGCCATGAGGATGCTTCCTGGCTTTATGCACTGAGTTTTAAAAATGTTTTGCTTAAAGTCACTTTCAAGATGGCGCTGTGAGAATTTCAAGCTCTTCTAGAAGAAAACCTGAATAAACCTGTTGCCTTATTACTTCTACATATATATTCATTCTGAAGAAACAGGTCCAAACGCTCATCTAATAAAAAAAAATTGGATCTTACAATCAAACTGAAATGAAAGTTCTTCTTGCTGGTGTAAGACAAAGACAACCATATTTAAAACTTATTTAAGACAGGCTCTAATGTTTGCGTAAACAAGATAATACACTTTATAGGGTTACCATCTGCTATGATGTTGATCAAATAAATGATTTGACAAAAAAATCACATTGTAGGTTGTTATACTAGGTACTCAAGGTATGAGTTTCAATCTTTTATAGCTTCTTTATCCAATTTTGTTTCAGAGTAATGATATTCCTTCAGAGAAGATCCAACAACTGAAATCAATTGCAAAAAAAACCTAGAGCACAAATCATAACAGCACTGATTGTATTTTGCATCTTAGACTCCGAAACAAATCAATCTACCATTAGATCCTATATTGCAAAGGTCTATTGTGAAGTATGATACGATTTATTACCTAAAATTATATTTTAGGTCTAGACTTTCTAGGAAGGGGATGCAATGAGAACTACCACTTGACAGAGAAATACCATCTTAATTAAAAACTTTCTATTTCAACAGGGTAAGACTAATTTTCAGCCTTTTCTTGCTGATGCCAGTTAGTGAATTTCTCATTTTATAGAAGACTTCACATAATAAAATCACTCATAGTCTAACAAAGTACCTCAAATTTTCAAGTCCGATACAGAAGATGAAAAATAGTCTACACATTTATTAGCGGGGGGAGGGAGAGCTGCAAGGAGGTATGGGGAGGGACAGGGACAGAGAAGGATGGACAAGCACTACTCAAAACCAAAAGCAGCTTTGACAATAGGTGTCATGTGGTGGGCTTAAAATATACAAAGCTAGGGGCATTAATCAAATTGAGACAAGGAATAAAACCCAGGCAACCTATCAGAAATCTAACCACTAAAGTGCCATTGGGATAAATTGAAATGCAACATTATAATTAGGTAAAAGACAAACTACTTTCCTTTCAAACTATATAGAGGGCTACACCTCTCCACCACCCCCAGCATCCAAAGGAAAAGCAAGAATAACTTCAAGCATGGGGGGAAAAACAAACAAACAAAAAAAACCCAAAAACCAAACACACCAAAACCACACCCCCACAACCCTACCCCACAACCCGAGGAATTTCTAATCCAAATCCATCCTGTTTCTTGGAGAACGTACCAATTGCCTTGCAGCACATAAATGGATACAAAGTTCCCCCCATCCTTCCAGATCAAAAAAGGAAAGTACCTCCACAGTAACAGAACTGCTTATTAGAGGAAACAATGGGGAGCAGCAGAGCAGTATCCCTTTTTGTACCTTTTCCTCCAGAGAAAATTAATGGAAGCGCTATAGATGTGTCACGCAAACACTACTTCAAGTCAGAGTTGCCTGCTACAAACTCTGGACTCTTCAGGAAAATACCTTCAGGAAGCTTCCCAAGATACATTTATTAAATTGCATGCTGCTGCCCACTCCCACCCCTGTATTGAACCACATGGTTGCAGATGGAACACTTCATCCATCATGTGATCTAATAGTGAGATTTCTCCTGGGCTCAACTGTTAGTTTCACTATCCCTCCTCACCTGCCCAGTCAGGTTTATAACCATGAGAACTGGGATTGTTAACTACCAACATCTAATGGCAGACATTTAAAAGCACAATGAAGCACTGCAGGGACTGAAGATACCTTAAGGAGGCATTGGTCATCTTGATTATTACCTATAAAACACCAGCTGCCACTTGAATATTTTTCTTTGCAAAGATCACTCGGTAAGATCTGTTTGAAATATCAACACTGATTATTAATAGTAGTAAATAATTTCCATTTTTGAAACACTGTTTACTCTGCAGAATCCTGACATTGTAAAGAATAAACATCGATTATGCCCATTATTGCGGAAATTTTTCCAAGAATAGGCAATAAGATATGCTATACAAAGTTAACGTCTATCCCCAGAATAAGCAATCCCTACTAAAACTTCAGCAGAACACAATTATTCAAATGACAGAAATGTGCAGTGAGTATACAACTCACCTGGACAATAACCGAAACTTACACCGAAATTAGCATTCACAGGTATTAAAAACTAGTTACAACCTAAAACATATCCGCAAATTGAATTCCATCTTTATGGAGAGCAGTTTAAAAATCAATCTTTTCATGCAGAAAATTATTTGTCAGAACAGTATTTTTTAAGGTCATAATACAACCCCGTGGTGTACACTAACTTCTTCTAATACAACAAAATACTTACATTGTATAAATCCAGAAGAAAACGGGGAAAAAATCATGCTGGTTCAGGAAAAATGATTAAGAGATTTGATTTAACCATGTCTATTATCACCAAAAGTCAGCACCAATAATACAGTTCCTGTATAACTATTAAGTACATTTTAGATGTGTTTCCACTCATTACCTAAATACAATCTGCCATTAAAAAAAAAAGGCAATTAGTACTTCTAACTCCATTTCACAAACATTCCTGTTCCTTTCGTGCCCTAAGGCCCATGTATTCCCTAAAAACAAAAACATTAGCTCATGAAATCCTGTAATAGCAGTGGGCTTAGAGAAATGTCAGAAGTTATCCACTTGTCTTCCCTTGTATTCTCTGCTTCCTAGACTCTAAATCACATCACCAAACACACCAAGTGACCTGGCATGACCCAGGCACTTTATAACGCAACCTGCTGAAAACAAAATCAGAACTGGCATTTCCCACTCAAACTGCACATTGCTATACCCATCTTGCCAGAAAACGAACATCAGGTACAGTTCAAAGAGGAGAGCATATTTACAATACCATATGCACTATGCTGTATGCAATACATCTGTTATTTGGGTATGTTTGTTCAGACAGCCCAAGCACAAGCTAATAATGAAAACTATAAAAATCGGCATTTAAACTAGTTAAAAAACAAAAGGAGTTTCCTTACAAACACACACAGGTGCTCTCTAAGAGAAAAATTAAATGCTAATCTTTGTATTTTATATTCTGTATACAAATAATATTCGCGTGTGCGCACAGAGTACATTTTGAAATTTCCACAGTTATAAATGTGAATAAAGCAAACAAGTTCAGAGAGCAACCCTTTAGCAGAGATAAACCCAAGAGCTTTTATTCACATGAAAAACACGCACAGTTAAACTGCTATTAAATAGCACCATGCTGCTTATTCTTCTCTCTGTGTTGAACCATGAAGTATCAGATGGAATAGCTCTAAAAAGCAAGTCTCAGCCCTACAGTACTAGCTATCATAACAATCTATTCTACTGGCAGATTTTCCTGTGGTTACCTCAGTTATGACGCAAGAGCTTTATATAACCACACATTTTCAAACATATATATTTATATATACACCAAATCAAGGCCAGTGTCACAAGACTGCACACGCCAGGCCAAAAATATTCAAATATAGCCTCACAGTCAACAGCTACTGTTACCAACTGTACTACAACAGTACAGAAAACCGTCAGTTCAGGCAGCAGGACACAACTCAAGTCACACCGTGTCTAACTACAGTACTAACTCTCATGACCAAAGAAAATACTGCAAGCGTGACAGCTTTTTTAACAACGTGTCTAAAAATGCAAAGAAAAAGTGCTTTCAGTCATTTACGCTACCACAAGTTGTCCAGCAAACTTTGACCTTCCTGAAAACAAATTCCAAGATCAATCTGAGGTCAGTATTCTTTCATGGTGTTGATGACTGTCATGCATCTTTATACACATACAATTAAACTATCCAACTGCAAGAAATTAGAAGTACTTTGTGGATATTTAGAAGATCATTAATACACTAATGAACACTCAAACCTTTTGAAGAAAAAGAGACCCTCTGACATACCAAGCAGTTAAGAGCAGAGAAAAAGAAAGGTCTGAAAAAAATACATTTGTGAGAAACATCACATTTTGAATTTCCCTGTTCATTTTGGTGGAAGAGTATCAGACAAAAACCTTGCATCTTAGTGAGACAGAACTCTGGCTATTCTATTAAGTAAAATGACAAGTATAGTATACAGTACAGCCAAGGAAATTACAAAGTAATTCCACATTTACACTTCTGTGATTGGAAACAAAGGTATTTACAGATATTTCTACGAATAGAAAACTATTTCCCAAAAGCATGTGGAAAAAAAAAAATATACCTTGCTAACATACATAGTATTTTTGTATCAGAATTTGGCTACCCTACATTACTAAAATCAAAAGTCTATTAACAGCAGCATGGCACCTCACATAAAACCAACAATACACTAATATCTTATGTTTCCATGAAACAAAGCATGTAGATTACAAAGAAGTTTGAAAGGGTTTCAGGTTTACCTCTAGATATATATATCTTTAAAAAGGAGATTTTTTTACAAGTACTCGTTCAGAAGATGACAGACTCATCCACAGGACTGAACTCTGATTACTGAACAAAACTGAAGTTACACATCAGGAGCTGGGTGAACCTACGTTCTTCAGAAGAGAATTGTGGCTCATTCAATTCAGCTGAGGAAAACTGCCTATTATGTGAACATGTCAGCCAGCATTAAACATCATCTTTTAACTCTAAAACCAAAGTTTCTGTTAAGTATTTAAAGAGGGAAGAAAGCTTCATGGATAAATGCAAGCACTGAATCTCTGTTCATCTAAGCCAAAGATGTGGTAGGCTAGCTCTAACTTACATTAAAAAAAAACAATAGAACAAATATAGCAAATGTTGACTTAGGTAATTATTACAATCTGTTTTATTCATCTCTCTCCTCTTTGGTTAAAAAAATCAAGAAGAAACCTTCCATGCTTCTTTATTTTCATCCAAGTAAGGAAGCTTTTGTAACGTTAGGGCTTCACCATTTGCCCTGCAGCACAATGAAGTGCCCTGCTGGTTTGTCTGAGGTAAAGAGCATCTATTCCCTCAGTAAAATGCTGCCTAGAGCAAAACATGTTTTCTTCTATTATTTTATGCATGGAGGTGTGGGGGGGAAAGTGGTTCTTCCAACCACTTCTTTGACAGACGTTGTATTGCTATTTTTGAGCCTCATTCTCAGAGAAAGAAAACACAAAATCATACAGTTTCTGGGCTGTAAGGGACCTCCAAAGGTCATCTAGTCCAACCCCGCCGCCATAAGCAGGGACATCTCCAGCTACATCAAGCTACTCAGAGCCTCATCCAGCCTGATCTTGAATGTCCCCAGGGATGGGGCCTCCACCACCTGTCTGGGCAACCTATTCCAGCTGTCCATCACCCTCAGACTGAAGAACTGTTTCCTAACATCTAACCTAAATCTACCCTCTTCTACCTTAAAGCCATTACCCCTTGTCCTGTCACTACAAACCCTTGTGAATAGTCCCTCCTCTGCTTTCTTGTAGGCCCCTCTCAGGTACTGGAAGGTTGCTATAAGGTCCCCCTGGAGCCTCCTCTTCCCCAGGCTGAACAACCCCAACTCCCTCAGCCTGTCCTCACAGGAGAGCTGCTCCAGCCCTCTGATCATTTTTGTGGCTCTCCTCTGAACACGTTCCAACAGCTCCACATCCTTCTTGTGCTGGGGGCTCCAGAGCTGGACACAGTGCTCCATGTGAGGTCTCCCCAGGGCAGAGCAGAGGGGCAGGATCACCTCCCTCCATCTGCTGGCCACGCTGCTTTTGATACAGCCCAGGATTCGACTGGCCTTCTGGGCAGCCGCTGCACATTGGTGGCTCATGCCCAGCTTCTCATTTACTGGTACCCCCAAGTCTTTTTTCCAATGGACTGCTCTCTAGCATGTCCTCTCCCTGCCTGTATTGGTAATGTTGGTTGCCCCTCCACAGGTGCAGGACCCTGCTCTTGGTTTTGTTGAAACTCAAGTGGTTCACCTGAGCCCAACTCTCCAGCCTGTCCGAGTCCCTCTTGGACAGCACATGACATTCTTCATGGGATGTCTTTAAATTTCCAGCTATCATAGTATCTGCCCAAATATTTGCTGAACCAAACTCCTTGCTGCCTGAGCTGCTGGCTGGCTGCTGAGTCAGGGAGGCAGGCTTTGTGTTGACAGCTCCCTTAGTGTGAGTGGCAGTAAATGATGGCATGCCCACAATGCTGGAAAGTTGATATTATACAGTTCAGACTCCTACATCAACAAACGAGGTGAAAGGAAGATTGCTGTCTGATGTTAATGGGCCTTGCACTACGACAGCGGCACTGCAGCAGCTGAGATGTCTGAGGGAGTCTAGTTTATTTTCTACCCCAAACCCATGTTTTTCAGTTCATGAGCAGTTTCTACTCTTTTCCTTTTATTGAAAAGGAAGGTTGCTTCCCCCATTTCACCAATACGTCTCACTACAGCTACGTGAAGTAACAAGTTGCCTGATGCCTGTTTCTAGTTTCTTCCTTCACAGCCAAAAGGTATTAAAGCTGACCTACTAATATCTGTTGCATTTCAGGATCATTTGTGTTTAGAACTCTCCTTCCAGTATATCCACATTGTTACAGCTTACAGAAGTCTGGAAAGATTAACTTCCAACAAATTTACACCTTTAGACAATCAATAACACAGAATTAACTATAGAGTAGTCAAGACTCCCTGTTCAACACTGTGATGTTTAAATGCTGAAGAATAATTACAACAGTTTAATACTGCTAATTTAGCAGAAACATCCAACAATTCTGAAAAGAATTTAAAGTAGTATCACAACAACTAAAAAAGCTATTAATTTTTCTGTTACATAAAATAACTACTAAATCTGGTAGGATCTAGGTCTGGTGGAAATGAGTCCAGAAATATCTGCATTTGCTAGCTAAGATGTCAAGATTTCTCCAACTTTACTTCTTAAACTACATACTTTTTTTTTCCTTGTTTGAAGACTTCACTGCTCTTCCTTCTGTTTCTGCTGCTAGTTTTTCATTTAATACTCCATAGTCTGGTTGGCCTGAGCAACATTTCCCCTTGGCTTAAATCCTGAATATCACATTTTTTATGGAAATATAAGAAAAGCATTGAAAACTCACAACAAGTGTTATATGAGCTACAACAGTCTAAATACTATGCATTTAGAAACCATACACACTTCAGAGACAGAACTGTGACAGAAAGGATAGAACTGTCATTTACATTCAAGTAACAGTAACCCCATTTTAAATCACTGTCATTCTCCAAAAACATTATAGCTGGAACTGACATACCTGTTTCTGTTAAAGCAAGGCATACAGTCTTGCTGTGGTGAAAAATCACCCTTACCTGCTAATTATACTTCCTACAATAATAACACACTATTAAACACCTTCAAACATTAACTTGAATAGTCTATAGTCAAAAACTCAGTAGCAATCAATTACTGTTGGTTTTTGTGTTTGTTTGTTTGTTTGTTTGTTTTAAATCACCCTTTCCAGATGTTTTAAAAGTCTACAAAAGCATCAAATAGTCTCACAGCTTCATTCCTACAAAAGTTACACTTCAAAATTAAGAACTGATTTCTAGGGACATTTAATGATAACACGGAATCTTATGATTTTACTTTACAATTAGGACAAATACTGTGAGTTTAACATTACAGGTGAGTAGGAAGAATACTAAAACTCTTCAATTCCCAACATTGCAGAGCCAGTCACCACCAGCCATGCCAACACAATGTCCAGCAGACCACTCAGCCAACACGTGAGCTGCAGCAATACAAGATCTCATGCAAAGTAAGCCTTCAAACATGCAAACATGTACCAACTCCTCACAAGGGATTTTGGTGCATGAACCATTACCAGGCAGTACTTTATGAGTCAAGTTTTATGTATGCAGACACAAGCCTATGAACAACTAAGGGCTGGCTGCCGCCCAAAATGAGGCTATCCTGCCTCCCCTAACCCTTCACTGTCCCCACTCCAACTTTTGTGTCTCCCTTCCTCATACTAACATCAGTGTGTTGTAGGGTCCTGCAGTAAACCAGCTTGGGAAGAAAATAGTAGAAAACAGAACCATTAAAAAAAACCCAACTTGTTGGTTTCTGGCCACATGAGTTCACAGAAGTATTTCGCTACCTGGCCACAAGAAGACCACTGTTGGCAGTGTTGAAGGATAGAGCACGGGAAACAGACAACACCGAAGTCAGGGTTGAGTGAAGGGCCACAGAAGCCAGTCCATAACTTTTTAAACGTTCACTAGCTGTATTTTTAAAATACAGTGATTTTTTTCAGGGAAAATTAAAAAAAAAAAAAAGAAAGAAAAGGATATCTCTGTGTGTATACTTTGAGACTACTGGGCCATTGATACTATGCCAGCATGTGAGAAAACATTTAATAACTGTTTGAATTACATGGAACACCAGTAAGCTTCATCTTAAAATCTTAAAAAATATCAGATCTGCTCAGTGTTAGGATAGAAACAGATTATTAGCAAGCTCAGCACTGCCAGAACACTAGTGCACAACACTTTATCATTCACTTGCCGAATTTCAGACAAAATGTAAAGGATGAGTAGATTACTTTGAAGTAAATGGCAACAAAACCCAAAAATAGTCCTTCCCTATTTTTCTGTAATTAAAAAGACAAGAATTAAAAATCTTTATTGAAAAATTTTCAAGAACCCTTTTACTTTTAGCTAAAACCAGACTTAGGTTCCATGTGCCAAAGAAGTTGTTTCTATAAATTACTAGAGCTCATTTTCTCTTTTGTCTTTTGGAACCTTAAGCATTGCCAAAACAACCAATTTAAGCACATAGTCTCTCTGGGTGGTGAGTTTAAGTTTAAATTTTGTTGGCCTTAGGTCCTGCATTTAGTTCCCTTTATGTTACTGCTTTTAGCTCTGGCAGCAGCTTTCAGACTTTGCTTCACTTTGTATTGGAGTATGAAAACATAAGTACAACGAAAACTGTGTAAGTGTCCAGATTCGCTCAGCCACTGTAAATAAAATTTTACCATTTACAAGGATTATCAAGTAATTTTAACATAAGACAGACTATTCAGGTGCTGTAAGATATGTAAAGTTTAAAACAAGGAAAAAACAGTTTTTGCCTTTTTGAAACAGACAACCATGACTCAGTACTTGGGAAAGAATTTCTTATATTCCAATCAGGAAGAATATTATTATCCTTCAATGCATCATCACTTAAAGTGTTTTGCAGATCACACTTTGTGAAAGGGTAATAAGGCATCAAATGTCGCTCCCAGTTCCAATTTATACATGAAGGATTATTGGCATGGGTTCAGAAGAAAAACACCTATCTTCCCTCCCAGATGCAAGAGAGCATTCTGAAGAGCCACATGTGTAATAGGGCAATTCAGAATAAACATCATGGACAGCTCCACAACAATGTTCATGTGGACTAAAAATGCAGAGCCTATTCTTTTGGAAAACACTGGCCCACATACTTTAAAAAAAAAAAAAATTATTTGTAAACTGCAGTAAATTCACAGCTAAACACTCTTCACCTGAATTCTAACTGATGTGATATGCTATGTGATAATCTCACAAAACAGAAGGGCTATACTAGACTCTTGTGACTTTTTGTGCCCATTCCACAGATGCATGTGGGACTTCCCTGATGGACAAGCCAACACAAGTACTTTACTCAATTGCCACAAGTGATATGAAAACCCAACAAATTAAACAAATACACACTAAGATACCTGGCAGGAGATATATGAAACAAATTTAAAGAATCAAGTACAAAGAGCTCCAGGAGTAATTCTGTTCTACTTTGTATCTTAAGACAAGAAGCTTATATTCACAAGGTCACACAATAGAACTAAACATGCCCATCACTCAGGTGTACATATGCAACATAGACAATAAAAAAAATGCTATGTACATCACCGATTACAATATCAACTTTACATGAGAACTGTATTAGAGACTGTCATTAGCATTTTGTTTCTTGCTTGGATTTTCTTTTAAAAAGGCAAGAAATGAAAAGGTAAAAGGAAGTGACTTTACATTTAAATTTTTAAACTGCTGAATTTTTAAACATCAGGTTGTAACTTGCCTTCAGTAAGACATATATTCTTAATCAATTATCAATAAACTGTAACATTGTATACGCTTCAGACCCCAAGATCTCTTTAACACAGATTTCATTTTCCTAAAGGACTGAGACTGTCATTATCTTAATGCTGAATCTATTATGGGAGATACAAAACTAAAAAAATGCTATGAAATACTACACTAAGGACAGAATACTGATAACAACAACATAAAAGCACGGAGAAACAATCTATACCTGCTTTTATTAAAAAAGGTTCAAAGTGAACAAAAATTTCACACATAGTGGAGCCTCTTAAGATCTGTGAAGCCTCTAAGTCATCTTGAGGACTGGGTTTTTAAGAAGTATTAGAAGTATTAGAAATCTAACACACTCTATTCTATAGAATTAATAGAATATATGTTCTTAACTCTTTCACTATAAAACCAGAGTTTAGTATTTTACAAAAGATTCTATAAATACAGATGAAGCTCAACCACTTCATCTTATTTTCCATTAAGAGTCAAGTACATTTGAAGCCAAAATTCTATATACACTGCACTCACTAAATCCAAAGTAATGCCATCTATAATGGTAGTTACAGACAAGTAATAGAAGAATGATATAACACCTTTATTGATCTAGTGTGGTACTTAACACTTCTATTGAGAGTCAATTACATCTCCTTCACACCCATAACCCTCACTAACACAATTTTACACGATTTTGTGAAATCATAATAATTTTCTGCTGAACAGAAAAAGCAAAAATTGTAGAAGGGAGCACCTGTAGTTTTGAAGGTCTATCACATGACATTTTGACTAAGAAAGATATTTACAATTACAACAGTTTCATTGCTATTTGCATGCCATCTTTTACACAAGAAAATCCACATAAAGCCATTTTTACAACTCCTCCAAAATTAGAGGTCTGTAATTGCAAGAATCTTCAGGCTGTTAAGCTTTCAGACCAGAGCCGGTCCATAGCAGAGCTTGTTAACTCAATCACAGCACCCTGTTAACAGCAGCCAAGACATCCAAACTGAATCTAAATCACAGCAAACAACTCAAAGCACAGACAAAAGTACTTTATCTTTAAAGCATCAAGGATACTAAAATTAAAAAGGATGGAGTACCTACAGAAGTTTGTGAGTTAACTAAAACCCTGTGACACATAACATTTCCACAGACAGCATACTTTTCAACAACAAAAAGTATTTAGGACGAGTCTTGAAATCAACTCCAAGAACGTTGTTAAATTATGGAATACTTTTAAATCTCATGTTCTGTCCAAACTTAGTGATTGCAAATATGACCAAAAAAAAAAAAGTTACAGGGGGTGGGAGACAAGATGTTATTGATGAGAGAGGAGGAAATAAGACCTAACTGTTCTAGCTAGGTTTTTACTGGCTTTTTCTTAGTCCCTTGATATTTTCAGCATCATTGGGAAGGAAAAAAATATCTCTGTAGGATTTGTTTTGTTTATTTTTCAAGTGCAGTAGGAGCACTTCAAGGCCACCAGAATTCTGAAGATGAAGATGAATGAAGATGAAGATGAATGACCACCTGTAGAGGTCAGTATTCTAAAAGCGTATCAGTAAAAATGAAGTAAAATATGTCAAATATATAAAACTTTCCATTTAGGAGGAAGAATATACTATGTGTGTTGAATAAGGATCATCTAATACACCCATACATATGCACAGGAATAATTTTGTTCCGATTAATACAATGTAGAAGCACATGAAAAACAAAATTCCTGAACTGGTTCATCGCAGGAATAATACTTGAATAAAACCAGTTTTCTGTGGCAGAAGTGAGCTACCACTGATATTAACTGTTCCATGGATTTACTGTAAAAGATTTCTACAGAAAACTGCTTAGGAAAACAAACACATAGATGGTCTACTTTCAAATTCACGTACAAAGTTTTCAAATCCAATCACATGATAAAATTACTTTCCAGATTGCTGTTTTGCTCAATTCATATCACAAAATGTATATGCTATAGTAAAAGGTCTATCTGGAAAACAGTGCTCAAACAAGATTTCATGCTCAAACGTTTCAAAAATTTAAAATAAATACTGTACAACAATTAACATCTCTTTTACTAGATCATGAAAATGAGAAGTATGAGAATACATGTATTACTAATATGTTACAAGGTGAAGAGCATTATAAGAATTATAATCATTGCACCTCTTCTCTTACAGTGTATGAGACATGCACCAGGCAGGATACCAGGTTTAATCAAAGCCTTCTATTGCTTTCAGGCAGAAATCGCAGAGAAAACACCTGCTACATAAAATATGTGATCCATTTCTTTTGGTTACATGTAATTCTTCTATGTTGACTCCAGTATTTCAGGTGCAATTGCTCCTTCCATGATGAAGAGAGAAGCAACTTGATTTTAAATTATGAAATTGAAAAGCAAAGGCTTGCAAAATCAAATGAGCTGCCAGCAAACAGTTCCTCTACAAAACTTTGGTTTGGAATACAAAATAGTTTTCAAAAACCAGTCAGTTAGGCATCAACACTATGAGGCAGGAGAAAGTTACTGTATCTACTTAGCAAGTAGGACACAAACCATAGTTTTGCTCTGAAATGGGTCAGTACAAACAGATCAATTTTAAATAACATTTTGTTTCACCCTGGAGTGCTAACTCACTCACTTTGAAAGACTTAAACCTCATTCTCTTATGCTTGTTTACCGTTGCATTTGGTCTTTAGGACATGCTACAGATGATTATTTAATGCTCAATTGCCCACCCTTCCCTTCAGGAAACAGCTTTTCTCCAAGGTTCTCCAATTTTCCATCCTGTCCAATACACATCTAGTTACTGTACTTGGATCTAGCTGTCACTTACACAAGCAATTCAGTCTCCAGACAATTGCTTACACAGCACAGGCAACAGTCAGCAGGTTGATCTTACCAAGCATTTGTTTAGGAACTGGTCTCTGCCAAGTCATTGTCTTGGCTGCTTGAACTTTTTAATATTAAAAACAAGGAATCCAGCCACTAACCCAAAACACTCCTGTTATGCAGCTACGTAGACGAAGGAAGCAAAACATTCTTTGAGTAACACATCGTTCAAGAAATCCTAACAGCAGAACTCCCTGCATCAAGCAGCTCTGCACTCTTCAGCCTATTTAAGTAGCCAGAGTGTGAAGGAATTATTTGAGCATCAGATAACAAGAGTAAGTATCTCACACTGCCCAGATTCACACTGAAGCTATCAAACAACAAAGTAACTACCTCAGAACAAAACTGGTTTTTTTGCTGACTACCACCATCAGTAGTGCCAGTAACATCGTCAGTTTCATGCCAGGCTACACACTACTCTGAATTGTCTTCCTCAGTTTGGAAAAAAACACTTATCACTGGCGAATGTCATCTTTCAGAATCACTACCAGAACTGCTCTGTGACATGACAGAGGCTGTCTCCTTACAACTACAGTATCACCTAATTTTCGGAAGCACTAAAGTACCCTGCCATTTCTGAGAGTCTGAAGTGGATTAAAATTTACTTAAAAACTTACTTGAAATCCTGTCTCAGAAAGAATGCCTTCTGTAAGTCAAAAAAAAATACTTGCAGTCACTGTGCTAGGAACATCACAAACCTCATTCAGAAGGTGTCATTTCCTTGTCAATAGATTTCCACTCCATACCCACGTCTGTAATATGTGGTAATAAAAGTTGATATGAAAAAAACATTGGGGAAAAAAAGTCTGAAATAGTTCCACAGTCCAGAAAATAAATACTCATGTGTACTTAAAAATACACATTCCAGTTCAAGAATCCAGGTTAAAAACAGAAAGAAAAAAGAAGTCCCTAAAATTCAGAAGTAGTTTTAAAACCGCAGAAAAAAAAAGTATTTTTCCAATGCAAGTATACAGCAAAAATATTTAAAAATATGAGCCAGAGAGTTTCAGCAAATTTGATGTTCCTGGTGACAAATCTTCAGAATTAACCATTGAGAGTCATCTTAGTTGAAAGTTTTTAATTTCTCTAAGGATATTGTGGATTGCAATAAAGTGCCGACAAGAAACTTTCAGCGTTGTATCTGTCTTAGCACTTCAAAACAGTGAACCCGATCAAGAAGCTTCTTTACGGAGGTTAAACACCTATATATTGAGACAAAAGGGTAAATTTTGCAGAAACCTTTCCAAACTCGTAGCATGTCCTTTTCTAGAAAGGGCTCTAGAAAAGCCCACTCTCTTCCCAATCAAATAAAATTTTCTGTTAGGCCATTTTATTTCAAGTTCCCAAATGCACATGAATTCGCAAATGCCCACGAATTCAGTTTTCTGGCTCAGCTGTAAACAGTTATCTGAAAGGAATTAAGAGAAAAACAATTTGATCTAGAGCTAGAAAAATTTCACCACTCATAAAGACGACCCAGACTGTTTGAAATGGTTTCACAACAATACAGAAGTACCCTTCCTATTCCTTAGAAGACTGCATCTCAACATTTAAGCAAAGTTTCTTAAGATGCAGGCCAGAGCTGAACCTGAAAAAAATTAAAATGAACAAATAAAAAAAAATCCATATACACCTCAAAGTACCTGTAGAATTTTAATTAGCATAATGGTCTAGCACACTGCCAAAAGTCTCACTGGCAAAAGCAATAGCTCCATCACTGCAAACAGCACTTCTTCTGACTTAGTTAAAAAGCTCATTTCAGGAGAAGCAATTTCACCACAGTAGAAGTCAGAAACTCTGTCACCACAAGTTAGATTTCAGCAGACTTTTTAAAGAGAGACACACTAACAAAGCGAGAAGAAGAAAAAGACCCCTGCAACAGGACTGCTCTTCTCTAAAGAATACAAGAGGCAGACAGAAATTCCAGAAAGGAACAATACTTCTTTAGGGAGATTCTCTGCCTATGGTAGCATAAAGGCAACAAAATCAGCAAAATAAGCATTCACAAAGTGATTGTCCAGATAAAAAAAGCTACCCATAATTTAGGGATACAAAACAGAATTGTAGATTTTCATTATCTGCTACAACAGCATTTTAGCACTTAAGTACAATATTGCAAATGAATCATTCTACTGAACGATTTAATATATACACAGGAGATACCATGGTATAATACTGAAAAACTTAAGAGTAAGGGAGATAAAAAGAAGAAAGGTATTAATCCAACATTAGATGCTAGACACCAACATCCAAACTTTTGAAAGCAGCCACAGGGAAAGTACAGCTTTGTTTTTACTTCAAGTTTGACCTATTTCTGCCTGTGATGACTCATACAAAGGAATTTGAAATTTATTCTAGAAATTGTTTAATTTAAAACAATGGTACTACTTAAAACTTAGCCAAAAATGCAGACTTATTAATTCTCCAATTACTTCATTATCACAGGTAAGAGGCTTCAGTTATAGTTGTTCCACAAGTGTCAACATTTTCTCAAGCACTGTATTTAATATTTTCTACTGTCTGTATCAATGGAAATTTAAAAAAAAAAAAAAATCTCAAATAGATATGAGGACAGCCACTTTGTCTGAAAGCAGTTTCTTTTAAGGGATTGACTGCCATAGCTCATGATGGGTTTTTCGGTTTGGTTTCCAGCTTAAAGATGCACCTGGCATTGGGCTGGGTCAATCCAGTGTTTCACTGACATTACTCTCTTCTCCCCTGAGTGAGAAGATGAACTACTGTGTGTCTGGCAACCACAGTGACACTCAAGTTCAGCTAGGTGGATAACTATCCTAAGTTCAGTTCAGACACTTCACATATATTATTTAAGGCAATCTGAACAACAGTGGTCAGAATTTCAATAAAGATTTAACAAAGAATGGTTAGATACCAGAAAGGTTTTAACATTTATTTTAATTAAACATATTAAGTTCAACTGCTTTCATATGCTACAACCTGACATCACACCATCTGATTTCATTCTCTTATCTGATAAACATTATATGAACTGCAGTGTCATTCATGTGTACTAAGACATCAAGTACTCTACCTATTCAGATGGAAAGCAAATTTGATAGAGATTGCTACCATGATTTAGAAGTTACTAAATCCCAAATCAGGACTGTGTTTAATGTGTAGCCTTCCATTTTATTTAATTAGCTATACCATTGTATTTAATCCAGGACCAATAACTTGCAGTTTCCCATCATAAACGCTTTTTTTTTTTTTTTTGGATGCCTCTGCTCTCTTCACTTTGCAGCTTTCTATGGCATTAGCACAGTGACAACCACTTGTCAAAACAGTAACAGCACCAGCAGGGGCTTGGCTTTTACTCTCTACTTTTCTTGTGTGACAATTCAGGGAGTTTAAACACAGACTTTTTTTATTACTGAATTTCAGATCAGTACAATCTCTTCTAGCAGTCCTAGTGAAATGTTGTATTTCTTACCTCAACATTCCAAAGCAGGCCTTAGGGACAGAAATAAATCAGCAAAACACTGTCAGTTCCACACCCAATTTCAAAACAATCTTAAGTGTAGGTTAAAGATTGACAGTTTTCAGCATGCACCAAGGCAACTGGGTAGTAGTGCAGGATGGTACAGGCAAAGCTCAGTGCCCCAAACCGCTACACACTGTGAGCTCCAAAAGGTAAAGAAGTAATCATCTGCTCCACAAGTTCACATTCAAGTCATAAAGCCCAGACTTCGCTTCTTAAGAGGCCATCATTTCACTCAACAGCCTGAAAAATCCAAACCACAGCCACTATTTAATGGCAAAGAAGAATTAGAATCTTCCACAAAATAATACCTACAAGAAGGAACAGAACCAGCCCCTACGGTTCCTTTATGAAGCTGGCTACCTCTTTACACTAGCAAATGACAGCCAGCCTGAGACAGGAACGCTGGTAACCAGTTACTTACAGCCCAGTCTGAATGACATTTAAGACTTGTTCCCTTCAACTGAGACAGACAGATACACTAGGTGGTCTCCACACAGTCGGGTTTTTTTAAAGGACTAAGTGATTACATGCCTGTGTATGGATTTTTTACATGGACTTGTTATAGTGAATGGATGCAAACACCAATTGATGCTGTAACAACTGCTTTTTAGCATAGCCACTGTAGGAGGCGTACTGGAAAAGATGTACTTGATAAAATATGTAAAACCACAGTCAGTAAAGATCAGTCTTGACTATACTGATGGACATGTTTACCAAATTAGAACTGTGCCCTATTGTAACAGCTGTAGCATAATTTTAAATATAACACACAACATTTGCATGGAAAACATTTTTAATCAATGTATTAAGTTTATAGGTCTCTTACACCTGTTACATCTTGTCTTTGGAAACAAAGATGGGAAAAGGTAATAACTATTTCATCAGATGTTTTTTCATATTAAAAATGGTCCAAATTAGATTCAGAGAAAACAACAGCTTTTACTAATGACTGCTGCAATAAGAATAAGAAAAAAAAGGAGGCTAGAAAACAAGCAGAAGGAGTTCTAGGGACTCAGAAGTGAGATGGGTTGGGAGGGAGCATAAACAAAGGACAACAAAGAATAGGAAACAGATATAAACAAAGTGAAAATATTTGAAAAGCACCAAAGAAAATATTTTCTAATCATCAGCATACAGGCACACACATCTCCCTGCCTTTTCCTCCTCCTCCTCGTGATCATTTCAGTAAGCACTCCATAGTAACCCTCAGATGAATCCCTTCCCTTTGAGCACGCAGGCGTGTGGCCCACAGACAACTCCCAGCAGGCAGGGCTCCCTGCACCCTCCCAGCCTTCGGCTCTGCCACCAGGTGAGTGAGAGCTGCTGCACCCGTGCTGCACTCCCTCCCACCTGGACTACCGGGAAGCCAGCCCTTTTCTTCTTTCCTAAGCAAGACTCTACACTTTGTATGGAGATCTAGATTGCTACCTTGAATAGACTGGACTTTGAAAAGAGAGGAGGGGAAAAAAAACAAAACTCCACAAAACCAAAAACCCACACACAATCTCTGCCTATATTTTAATCAAAGCAGAAAGAAAGGTTAAATTAGAGCAGATACTACTTGGATTGATTTAAAGAAAAAGGACAACTCTTTTCCATAGCAGGCTCCATTTTATCACCCAGGTACCACAATAATTGCCATCTTCCAACTTAAAAGGAGATGATCAGGTAACAAAAGATCAGATAACAGTAACAATCAACATCAGACTACTAATGCCACAATCACAGAACAAAGTAGTTAAGCACAATATTGACTTCCTAAGATTTAAGATACCAGCACACATGCAACAGCCCATCCTTTAAGTTGTTAACATATTGATATTAAATGGTTGGATTAATGGATTATAAAGGAGTAATATCACAAATTAATTCTGTGAAACAAATGAATTCACATCTCAGTAAAGTTGCTGAAAAAAGAGAAAACAAAAAAGAAAAAAGAAGAGATCAGCACTCTAGAAGTATCCCCAGGGGAAAGCAGCAGCCGATCATGGCACACATTACCTCTGCCCCTTGTTCATCCATCTGCTGCACCCCAAGGAATGCCACAGGGGAAGCAAACGTGGAGCACAGCTAATAACAGCAATTCTGTCCATATTAGAAACTAATTATCACCCTTTCCTATCAGGATCAGTGCTTCCAGAATTATAAGCAATTTACCCTACTAAATGCAGTCTAGAATTTAACACTCAATAACTCAATAGCTTATTTTTAATAAATGCTGATTTGGACCTGTATACAATACAAATTATATTTCCTTTCCTTACTATACAACCTGCATCTGAAGAATTTTTTTTTTTTTAATTTATTTTAATAAAGGGATGAAAAGAAAGGAACTTTGCTTAAACACAGTCCTGATCATTTTAATTCTCTGCTCAAAACTGCACAAGAACTGTGATTAAATCTATGTAAATGCAAAAAAAAAGACAAACGTCGTTTTGTACCATATTAGCAATCTCCTGGAAATAGCAGCACGAAATCTCATTGCTCCCTACCAAATATATTGCTTTTCATTAGATACACAGACCATAAAACTACAAAATGAGATAAAAACCTGTGAACAGCATTTTATATACAGACCTTGCAAACAGAAATCAGAGTTTTTCGTTGATCTATTTTCATTCTAACCAACTAAAAATTAAGAACTTAGGGAATTGCTGAGATCCCTCTGCATTAGGGTTCTCCATAAGAGTAATTAATTTAAAAATAGTTAAGTAAACATTGTTTTGTTTTAATTAACACCACCTATCTGAGGCCCTACTGCACTGAAGCAGGCCAAATGTTCTGCAGCACTATCCAAATAAACAACAAACAGGTAATACCAAGGAAAATCATACTATGAGTGCCAAGACCTGAATAAAGAGCATCAAGTATGGATCAATCCTACTTCTCTCCCAAGGATCTTAATTTCTATGTGTTTTCTATCTGTCCACTCCTTGAGCCAAGTATTTCTTTAGCCCTCATAACCCCAAGTCATGTATCACAGCCTACCAAGACTAAAAAACCCATTCCAAAGTCCCTTAAAGCCCCTCCTGGTTAGTCAGCAGGTGCCACTTTTCTGAGCAAGACAAGGTCAACATTGCCCTAAGGATCTGAGGAAAATGCCTCCTCAAGCGAGCAGTCTGGGGCTCAAACTTGGGCTTGCTCACTTGAGACTGCACACACTGGCTCAATGCCTTGAGGTGGCAATGTCAAGAACTGTTAAAGAAGGACTTACAGAAAAGTCTCAAAGAAGTTAAGTGGAAAGCATTCTAATAAAAAAAATCACCAAACTACTTTGTCTGTACCTCTGAAGACCAGGCCTTACGTTACCCTATAAAACATGTTTAGACTGAAATTAAACACTCACCAAAATTTTTAATTCAGAAGTTAATAGAACTTGGAGTCAGATGCTGAAGAACTGTAAATACATAGCAGAGCACTATTTTCTCTACATAGCCAAAAGCAATAGCAGGGTACCTTCAAAGCACTTAGAAAGCTATCTTTTTCTTTCGAAATCAAGGACAGTCGAGACTGTATTTGCAATCAACCATATCCTTCAGCATGAAGGGATACAAAGAACAAACCCAACGCAAAACACCAGCAACTT
This sequence comes from Merops nubicus, assembly GCF_000691845.1. Taxonomy (NCBI): domain Eukaryota; kingdom Metazoa; phylum Chordata; class Aves; order Coraciiformes; family Meropidae; genus Merops; species Merops nubicus. The sequence continues at coordinate 21,212 of NW_008590760.1, forward strand.
GGCTTAATAAGATTACAGTACATTAAAAGGTGCTCATAAGCATTTTCTATAAATGAAATGTAAAGCCTGATGACTACATATGATCCCTAAGACCAACCTAAGCTCATAATGAAGGTATTGGGACAAAGCTTAGTACCTAAAACACCAATAGAATGCTGTATTTTTGATGTAGTTGAAAATTTTACACTGATTATAGAACAGCCATGTTCAAGTGACTGGTTTTAGGCTAGTAGCGTTGTAGTTTCTATGATCCATGTAACGGTTATAAGGCAGATAATACCGAATGTATCTCAAGAATATGATTCCGTCCTGCATATCTCAGTTCTCAAAATGACAGTATATTTACAGTGCAATAAATAACACTTGGCCAGAAAAGTTAAGCCACACATCAAATACCCTTAAAGAAATCAGTAATAATATATGCATATTTAACTCAGCACAAAACTGGTTCTTTTCTTGAATGCAGTGAAAAAGGAATATCATGACCTTCTATGGGAAAAGCAATCTAGCAGACTAAATATCAAGAACTGTGTCCATTAATTCATTACATGATGGCAATAAAAAGGGGGGTGGGGGAACGAAACCCCAAAAGCCCTGTGCTCCAACCACACGTGTCTTCTACCAGGAAATAGTAAGAAGTACTCCAGTGAATCAGTATCAGGCAAACTTGGTTTTGCTTCCTCACCGAGGCAATTTTGGGCATGTTTAACCCCACACCCTCCAACATACGTAACACAGCTGTTCTTATATCATCACCTGCACCCCTCCGAAAAACAATCCTACAGAGATAATCTCGACTGGCAATGGCACTGATTGTCCAAAACAGAATTGTCAGCAGCAACAAGAAATACCATGCAGACCGTTCTAACAAGATCCTACTTAGTCATTACTCCTAGCTAGATTAAATAACTAAATTTATATTAAAATAATTGTAAAACTGCATACAATACTGTACTCCTTAATATGTCAGCATGAATCATCCCCAGGCTTCAGGGGAAAAAAAAAATATTTTTAAAACATAGAAGCAAATATAATTTGATTCCACACCTGGCAGTTTGTCCAATCAAAACATCAATCAGGTCAACACCAGTCACAGTCTTTATTTCTCTAAAGGACATCTCAAATAATAGATACACAGATAAATTCAATTTTTCTGATAAAAGTTACCAGGAGGTCACTACACAAGCTAACCACCCATTCTTCCTGCCATCTATTAAAACTAAAAAATTCCCTTCTACATACTAGAAGTACCTAAAATGTTTCTCTGTTTGTTCAGTTAAAAGGAAAAGTCAGTTCAGAAAAAAATATATTAACTCTTTTAATTTGAATTTAAAAGACATGCAGTCCTTGCAGTAGATTATAAACCTACAGCCAGATGTTCATTTCTAATAATCCTCATAATAAAAGCATAGTTTTAAGTACAGCTTGTTTCTGAGAGAGGACATTTTTTTCTTAAATGCAACTTGTCACAGGCCACAAAATTAAATCAAACAGCAAACTCCTTAATCAACTTGTCACCCCTGAAGAGCACAGATCTAACTACAGACATCCACATACACACAGCTGAATCAGAAGCTGTGTAAGGAAAATGTTTTTGGGTTTTTTCCTGTTGTTTAATAGCATGCAGCAACTTGCTACATGTAAGTACATTCAGAGAGCACCTGCAACACAAAAGGGAAATCACATTGACAGAAATGTAGGCCTGTTCAGCAAGCTTCCTACACTAACCAAGACATTTCCTTCACTGAAGTGCACATGGCGTTACTATGGTTTGCTTCTAAAGCTCCATTTCCATCTCCAGCCATATTTTACTAAGCACATACAACACCACTAAATTTTATTCAAAACAAATGAGCACAAAAGCCTTCCTCTAGGACCACTTTCACTAACTCTAACACTAAGGAGCACTCTAAGACAAGGCATCAAAACTCCCAAACCAAGTCCAAATAGAAAGGCCAAAGACAAAAAAAGCCAAAATGTGTTGTATCCAGCACAGGAACACTAGCAGTCATATTAAAACAGAGCTCCAACTTGAAGGAGTACATTAGAGGGGTTGAGGAGAGTGTGCATTAAGACCAGAGCCAGCTCCCTCCTTGCACAGTACCATACACATGGTTATCTGCAAGGTGCTTCCAGGATCAGGCCACACACATGTCCAAAGAGCAACAGAGAACAATTTACAGGCTATGAAAGCCCACCCCTCTTGGAATTTATTTCCCTGCAAATAATCTTGTAAAAGAATGAGTGACTACTGAACAAACACTGAAGGTCAGAGGCAACAACTCCTAAGTAACTGGCACTGCCCCAAGCCATTAGAACGGAGTTATCGATAGGCAGATGACAAAGTTTCTGAATCTAAATTTCCACACCAAAAAAACCCCGTAGCATCCTGGCTGAGCTCTTTCACTCCGAACAACCAAACACCAACAGCCTCTTTCTGCTATGCAAACCAGGCTGGCAGTAGAGCAGAATGAATTTGTTCACTGTAGACAGTAAACCACAAGCAAACTCCACCACATGAGCAGTGCTAGCTGCACAAGCAAATGGCTTTCAGCCAGTTTGACTCCTGTCAGTCGCAGGCAGGAAGAAGACCAGACAGGTCACTTAAGCAAAGGCCTGCTCACTGTGGGAAGTCAACAGAAGACTTATTTGCACTATTTGGACCATTATGCCAATAACTTCTGCTCAATGACAACCTTTACAGAAATACACATGGTTACCTTCCCTCAAAGGAAGAAGTTACAGCACGGGAGATATAGACAGCAGTAATTCCAAAATGGCTTAGACCATGTGAATCTAGGTACAAAGTGTGTAAAAAGAAGAGCAAAAACTGCCAGCATTCAAGTGCCTTCAATACAGACATAATATGGGATTGTTCATCCAGCATTGAAACCAAATTCCAACAGTAACATCCTGTCCTATAAAGGTAATGCTGCTACTTCAAGCGTATTATATTACATTTAAAATTTTTGGTCTTATAGGAACTTTACTATATCAATACTTTTAAGTAAGACTTTTAAGTCCCATCTGGATGAGTTCCTGTGTGACCTGCCCTAGACTAGATGGTCCTGCTCTGGCAGAGGGGGTGGACTCCATCTCCAGAGGTCCCTTCCAACCCCTAACGTTCTGTGATTCTGTGAATACTTCTTTCGCAGTCTGTATGCAATTCAAATGAAAATCCCTAACTAAACTAAATAAACAAACACTTGACTTTTAACCATAGACACAGTATAGCTGATGTGTTCACTAGGCTAAAGTTATGTCTTTTACTGAACTGAGATGAATGTAAATTAACCTAAGGTCTAGAAAGATCAAGGAAGGAAACCATAAGCGGACATACTTTATCAATTCATTGGGGGGGGAGGGGGAAGGGGAGGGGAGAATAAAAGGATAGAGACTTCAAAAAGGGCTTAAGAATAGTGTCAGAAGACTACCAAAATGTGACCAGCAAGAAAAAAAAACCCACAAGCTTCAAAGGTCATTAAGAACAATAAGGTATTCTGAGCACCTGTGATAAATTTATGTAGCAACAAAATACTAACATTAGATTAACTGGCAGAACTTCAAAGAAGATAAAAACCCCCAAAATTATTTAAGTGGAAAATGGCAAAGTTGACAAAAATTAACAAACTTCACTGCATTAAATACCAGAATTACCGTTTCAGCAACCTGCATCACAGCCTCAGCCTGTTTGCATACTGTGACAGAGCAGGATTGAGGAGAAAAGGCAGCCAATAATTCAGTGCTGACAGAAGATACACCTAGTGCTTTTTCACTTCCAGTTTGTTCACTACTGCTGCTGTTACAGAATACAACATGGAATTTCACAAGTGTAAGTATGCTTTACATTTTAAGATTTTTTTTGTTTAAAAAAAAAAGGAAAGTAAAATTGGCACAGCCCTAATGCAGCAGGGAGAGATACCAAGTTTACTTTTCTCCACTAAGGTGCCCAGAATTTTCAAAGAAAAGGTATCAGATTTCTGAGAAAAGAAGTCATCCCCTGTCTTGTTGAATTTTATCTAAATTTAACAAATTTCCTAAGAAGAAATAATAGTATCATTCTCATTAGTGTAATTTCGGATGCCTGCCAATTAGTTCTGTATGTTGTTTATGTATTTCAAAGATCATTTCCAAATGGATTGGAAAAAAATAATTATCTTCTTTTCTTAATCTGTCCTCATTTACAGTCAATCAGTCATGAGGCTTCAGAGGAAAAAGCAGGCTAAAACCATATTTAAAAGCCTATTCCTAGCCCCATGAGAATGCAAAGTTCCAAAATCCTAAATCTGTCACTGGTTTAGGGGTGACTGCAGACACTGCTGTGCCTCTAGATTACGTTTTTACTTGTACATTTCCAGAAATACACATGTGAGAAGAAACTCTAAGACAAGTCATTTTTAAAGGGAAAAAAGACTTTAAATTGATCAAAGGTGATTACTGACAATCTTCATTGGATGCATTCTGGAAGAAGACACATTTTGATTCACTTTTAGTGAATTTCAGAACACAGTCATTCTTAATATTTATGTCCACACCACTCCACGTATCCTGTTCTTGTAGATGTACACACAAAAAAATATGTATTTGTCCCTGGGCCTTTTGTCCATCAAGACACATTAGAAAGATTAACTGAAAGTGAAAAACACAGCACAGAATACAAGGCTCAGGACTAGCATTCATTTGGTTGATATTGTACAAATGCCTGAAGGAGTCACATGCACCTAGAAGCACTTAACTATACTAATGACATGGATGAAAGCAAGTCTAGGATAATGCAAATGATCAAATAAAAGTAAAAATTTACTAAGCATTGACTGAACATCCAGAAAAATTGAAATCTATCCTGTGTGAAAGAAGTTTACTGCTTTACTTGCTACCCAATGGCAATTTTATTAATAAAGTTTTTATTATGACATTACTATTTACTATTAGGAGCAGCACCACTAACCAACTGTTACAAAAACCAATCATTCTTTACATCTTTATTTCTCCTCAGAATTGAGAACTAAGCTCATAGTAAAATTAATTCAGAAACTGAGAATACATCACAACCAGAACAAAGACATCCCCAACTACAAAAGCCAGTAACAGAAATCTGGTATTGGACAGTAGTAAACACATGGGGAAGGACAGGGCCATCTGCATAAAGAAAGCTAAGGGCAGAGTAGCACAATTCCCCATCTCCCAGCTTCCAAGTTGAACACCACTCTTCATAAACATTGATGCTCTTCAGCTTTGTTGTGAGCTTTGGATAACACAATCCTGCCAAAATAAATATGAAAGTTGCTTTCGTATTTTTTCGCTACCACTTAACTCAGACAAACACTCTTAAAGAACAAGTTGGAGAAAACACCTATGTACAATAACAATGAAGTATTCAAACATACCTTGTACATTAACAGCAAATAAACTGGTAAGAATCCCTAGAGCTTCTCACACATCAGACACGTGGAAAAGCAAATAACTTTCCCACACAAACAGATCAATCTTTGGGCTCCCCTGGAAGACTCTTCTACCTCTTGGTTTCCCCAGCTTTCTGTGTCTCCCCAAATACTAGCTTCAATGATAACATTCTGCTTCTGAGATGAAAGCTGCTGGGAAACTTAAAAATGAGCACCTCAAATCACCTAAGCTACAAAAATATGAGGAAGTAGGCATGATAAAAAAAAAAAAAAAGAGGAAAGGAAAAATTCACAACATTCAGAAGTTGCTGAAATGTAACCTATACAATAGGGCAAACAAGCTAATTCACTTCCCTAAAGGAATGTTTAAATCCTTAAATTGGTTCATACTCTTTCTCGC
>NW_008590760.1:27044-43094 GCF_000691845.1 Merops nubicus
CTTTCCCGCTTCAGCATTTTCTAAAACATTGTTCCTGCTATATCAGAAATTCTACTTAAAGTAAAAGAACAAAGAAACAAGTTACAGGTTTTGGAACACTTGTTTTAATCCCAACCTGATTGATTTTACTGAAGTTTATGGAATGTAAAACAGCTTTTTTTTTTCCAAAAGCTAGAAACCTTTATAAAACAACAGGTTTAACCTGTTAATTTGACAAAATACACTAGTTTTAATTTCACATTGCAAAAAATTTTTAAGGACCAAGGCATTGTTTTTCTCTTAAAGGATATTTACATACAATGTAGGTTTCACTAGTCAAACTTAAAATACTTAGTGTGCTTTGGTCTCAGCTCAGTATTTGTTTTCAAATTATCTGTAGTGCTTGAAGTCTTCCCCTTTGACATGTATTTACTCATCAGTACTATTTAAACTTCCCCTTGCATACCAGAACTATGATACAAGAATTATGTTTCACAAAAGGTGATATTTAATGGTATACAACTACTTTTATGACAGAAGAAACAGTTACAAAGAACTTCAGGGGAAGGAAGAATTAATGTTTTGAAACTAAGTCCTTCATGATCACAAGGTTAAATTAAATTTGTTTCATAACTTTAAAACACATGCTGTTGTAGCACAATTAGCTTTGCCATCTCTGCTAAAGCATAGCTTCTGTCTACAACATCCCAAAGGGTATTTATTCAGTATTCAGAATACAGGCACAACAGCAAATGCAGTCACATTGAACACAGCCTAGTTTCTTATTTCAGTCAGAGTAGGGTTTGTCAAAAAAACCCCACTTGATTACTGAATCTTTTTAGACGACTTCTTAGCATATCCATGATTGTTAGATCATGGCCATAGGCTAGACACTGGTACATATATCCAGCTGTCAAAGTGAATTTAATCCACTAAATACAAAGGATTGCTATGGACAGGGCTGTTTTCTTTTTATGTACGAGAAAACCTTTTTAGGCTTGTAGTTTTCTTCCTTGAAGAAACTTAGACAAATGTATTCATCTGTGCTTTCTTATTTGGATTAGATTAAAATTAAATTTAAAGAAATTAGCATCAGATGTACTCTGTGGAAGTGTGCTGAAACAGTTTCTAGAACATTGCTATGAGTCTTAGACTGAAATTTGCACTTCGACATTTTTAAGTAAAAGAGTTATATTTAAAAAGCAGTATAGTAAATACAGTAAGAACGGAAAAAGAAAAAACCCAAAATTTTATCAACATAAGAAAAAGACTCAATTAAACAAGCATAGACACAAATTATACACAAAAGGAGGGAGTGGATATCAGCACTGAAAAATATGTGCATGTTAATTTAACTCTGCTTAGGTCATACGAAGTTATTCCTATTAAGCCACTCCAAGTCCACCATTTCCCTGAACTGAAGATGTTCAAAACCACTGACTCTTCTACAGTGTGAACACCAGCCCTCACTTTACAGCTGAGGAAACCAGGAAATAGAAAAGGTGGTGGGGGGTGGGGGGGGGAGAAGAATCGTTTCTCAGAGGGACATTGGAACTATGCATCAAGATACAAACAGAAATTTTGCCTCTTCGCTATGTCCCTTAAAAGTCAAGCTTATCCTTTCTTCATTATGCAATAATCTAATCTTGGCTGAAGTTTTTGGTAAAGATATTAATGCATGTTTTAGCTTATTTAAACTACAAAAGTACAACACAAAATATTGAGCAATATTTTCTAGGATTTTTCTATTCCTAGTGAATTCTCAGATCGAAATTTTCATGAAAAAGTGATCCATACCAAAAAATTCACATTCTGAGAATTTTCTGTTTTGATCATAGTTCAATATTCCATATCCCTATAATTTAATGGCTCTGATAAAACAGTAGCACAGATAGAAACAAAACCAGAGGATGTTGAGAAGTATTTAATATCTCAAGACAGAAGCCCGTTATATGAGTTACAAGAGCTGCTTGTTTCATTTTAGAATCAGTCATCCAAGTAGACAATTCTTGCACAATTACAATTTCAAAAGATAAATACCTAACTTCCCATACTAAACTCAGTCTGAATGCTATCTTTGCCAAGCCTGACAAAATCAGGCCAGTATTAATGCATACTTACATATTCAGAACACAACGAGTTTATCTCAGTGTTTTTCAGGGAACCTATTGCCACAATCCTCAAAACAGCACCTATTCAACCAGTATTCATTGACTCAAAGGCTAAAAGAACACATAAATAGTACTTTTGTTGGAGCCATGAAAGACCTTTCTCCCCAAATATGACCCCAGACCAACTGGCAAAACAGTTAAAGGAAACTTGGGTTATTAATGTGTTAATTCCCAAGGATAGCTAGAGAGCTTCTGTACACGTCTGCTGATGCAGCACTAAATTTGCTTAAAAAGGGAAAACAACAAGCAGACATTGCAAAGTCTAATTCCCTTGGTTCACACTCTCAGTGTAGTCAACACTGTCCTCTCCTTGGTACAGGATCTGGTAGTCATGCGAAGGTCACTTACACCACAACTTGTCTATGCAGGTTAGACCAACACATGTAGAAACTGCAAGTAGCAAGTTCTGTCTAAACTGCTTAGAGCAGCAGCTCCGTAATGCCTCCCAAGGCCAAGCCAACCTGAAGCCACGCTTCTGTCCTACTCTGAGAAAGTGGCAGGAGGGGGCAGGGTCAAAAAACAAAACCCAAGCTACAAAGATCACCAGTATGGCATGTGCATACATCCGCTACAGCGGGCAGAAAGTTTTTTTCAAGTGCAAATAAATATGGTATTAATTATTTCACTCTTCCTTAATTTCACTTGGAAGAACAAAAAAGAAGACTGAGGTGTCTAATTCTCATCTGTATCAACTATTTCAGAGAAAGTGATAAAGCTAAAGACTATGTCACACAAAAAAGGATAGAGCAAACTATATGGGGAACTTCAGAATTCTTCTCTTCCAGGGCCTCTTTCAGTAATAAAGGAACATTTCAACATGGAAATCCCAGGCCACATGAAAGACTGCTGTACAGTGTTAAACCACATTAATTGTCTCCTGACTTTGAAATGTCTTCACTTTATATTCATCAGGTTAAAATTGGTTTGATCTTTTAAAATAATAAAACAATTCCACCCTCACAGCACATGTAGAAGCAGGTGTTATCACTGTCTAGAGTATTTGCAGTATACAAATTTTTCAGCATTCTTACAGTTGTTCTTGGGGAAGAAAACCTCACTTGTCAATATTTCTGACGGGGCACACAAAACCCATAGCCTTTCCTTAGTTTGGTAGCAAAACCGCACTCTCAGGAGGAAATATTTATACACAAATACCTAGAAGTGTTGGTGAAAAGAGATCCTACATAAGGTATATTTTCCAAATACAGAACTGTAAGTAACCACAAACAATTCTCTCCCATTAGTCTCACATTTAGAGTTCTCCAATACAAATGGTATGGGACAAGGCCACCATTTTACTTAGAAAAAAGGAAAACATCAAGTTAAAAAGCATTATGAATAAAGCAGTGTATTTTCAAAACCAAAATCATGAAGGAAACTTCCTAAAAACATATATTTCAAGTAATAAAAGGGACAAGTGCTGTAGGAAACCATGAAAGTCATACAGTGATAGTTTTGCAATAAATACTAGTTAGCTGTTACAACAGCTAAATCTATACATGCATTCAAGCTAAGTATTTTAAATGTAGGAATTGTTCACAACATGAGACTTTTAAAAACTATAGCTTTATGAATGTGGGCTCAACCAACAATTAGCTGTGGAAAAAAAAAAGCAAATAATGTATTTTAAAGAAATCTATAGTTTCCACTCTCTTCACTACTGCTATGTGCTAATACTGACAAGGTACTTTCAGATCAATGCATCAAGCACTTTAGGAGATATAACAGCTCTGCCAAGAAACCTGCCTTCAAAAGGACTTTCATTGCTATGGCAACAGCATGTTCTCCAGTATCCAATTTGGAGACAACCTATGACACACACATGAGAGATGGCCAAACTCTGACTGATTCCTCACTGCAGCACAAGTCACATTGTCATATGCATATTGGTTTTCACTTGCAGAAATAAGGTAGAAAAACGGCTTTTTCCGATGATAGTTCACAGGGCACTTTGGTTACTCACCAATTAACAGCTGTGTCTAAGAGAAAAAAAAAAGTATCATTCACTTTATAAAACAAGTATAGACTATTCAAAGGCCAAAAGGAAGATACCCATTAGCACAGAATATAAATTGCATTACACAGCATCTCCCATATGCAGGCATTTACCTCTTCTCTGATCCAAATTTCTCCTAAGAGGAAGTACAGTAACGACTACATAAGCACCAGCCAGTAATTCAAGCCATTGAAAAGGATAAGAAGGAAATTTACATTATATATCCATTTCAACACCTTTACTACACATGACAGTTATCAAAAAGAAATATACCAGCTTGTTGTGGGTCACCTAAGTTCATTCACTGCAGATGGTCAGATATATCCTTCCTCTGACACAATAAGAAATGTAACGATACAGTTGCATTCTTTAGGTTCCTGGCAACCCTGAAATAGCTTAGCAAACTTTAAGATTAATTCTGGTTGCACTGTACAGCTCTCTTATACTTAAGACTAACACAGAAGTGAAAACCTTTTGTAAAGAATCACAACCTTCTTTAAACAGGAACAAAAAAAAAAAAAGATTAAATGAACTTTTACAGAAGTTGACCACTTACCACTTTAAAGTGGTTGACTTACAAAAGAGGGACAAAAGAAAGGCCCTTGCACTGACTCAGCCTGAAAGACTGTTGGGAGAGCATGTTCTGGGGAGGATATGGTCTCCCATCCTTTACAGCCTCTCTCTGCTTGCTTTTTAAGTATCAGGCATTATCTAGCTTGAATTCTAAGTAGTAATATTACAGATTATTAAAAAACACTCCAAATGAACTAATGAAATTAACAACTGCAAGGAAAAATAGATGAGAGTTTTGGTTTGCTTAGGGGCTTATTAGAATTTGGGGTTTAGGGATTTTTTTTGGAGGGTTGGGGTTGGGGTTTTTTTGAGTTATGGAGCTTTTTTAAATTGAGCATCTTACAAGTACTTGCAAGAAAAATACCTAATTCCGATGTTTCTGTCCTAAGTAATATAGACAAAGTTTATACTCCCATTTTTTCTCTGTGCTAATTACTGTCCACTGGCAAGGGAATACAATTTCAGAGGTATTTTCACGATTACCAAAACACAAGCATTACACAGGGCAGAGAACACATACAGGACACAACATGCATTTATACACCTGAAGCGGCAGGGATTCGAACTTCTTTTATAAAACCAAACTCAAAGAAAAATGTTTTATTTACCACACCATTCAATCACCTCGCATCTGAGTATCACAAGCACTAATCTTGCAAAGACATATTACAAAATACCGCCATTTGAACTCTGCAGTTGGAAGCACCAGGCACATTCTAAAAAACATACAAGAGCTTTTCATTACTCCAAAACTCGGTCATCTTCATTAAATCACCATCTCTTCATAAAAGCCTTGGCTTCATTTAGCATTCAGGAAGATGAAAGAGCAGCTACCCTCCTTATGGATTACTTCTCTATTACAAGAGAATGTTTTGCACGTCAAAAGCAAACATTAAAGGATTAAATGATACTGTCATTTCTGCTCTTGTTTATTTGCAGTGGGCAGTGAATAGAACTGCAAAGAAACAATCAGCGATTATTTTAAGCTGTGTTCTTTTGCAAGGATTATGACTCATGAAGTTGCTGCATAAAGAAACTGGAACGGGATAGGTGTCACACTGAAAATTGTTGAAACATCACAATATAAAAAATGTTTGTCCTACAAGCAAAGCTGTCTGGTTTAATCTTTTCACAGAGTAGTCACAATAGCTCTTGGGTAACAACAAGACAATAGCATCTTGCATTCAAATACACAAAAACAAAAATATAAACAGTGAATTCCATTCTCCTACAGAAGACTAAAAATACTGTAGGATTTTCTGCAGTATATTTATCTCGGCAGCACCCTACCAACACTAATGCAACACAGCAGAAAATTCAAGAACTACTTGGTTACAAGACATCCCTGCAGCATGCAAATTTCAAGTACTTTATCATGGATTTATCTACATCTTTTAGGCATTAAACATGTTTTCCAACAGAACTAGAGGAATTAAGTTGGCACAGCTACGTTATTTGAAATCAAACTCTTTACACTCTTCTCACACATTATATGCTAATAGGTATGAACACACTTGCTAAGTTTTATGGTGGGCTAAATATTCTCTTTGGTTCCCTTCTTATTGCCTCATTCAGCTAAAAGAGCAAGTTCATTTTGGACTTTAAGATAAATGTTAAAAATGCAGATAGTACATACAAAACCCACCAATATGCACTTGTTTATTTTAGGTAAGACCTGGAACCACTCAATATACTGAAGATTTTGTCTGTAAAACCTGAACAAGGAAGATGAAAAGGGGACTATAGATCAATTCTCTTTCCAAAGCCAACGATATATGTATTAGCAATATATTAGCAATATATTTTGCTCATACACTAAACAGAACAAACACAGACACTTGGCAATGCTACAGATCAAGCTCTTGTTTATATTGAATTAAGGGTAAACATTGGTTTAAACTCAGTTTCATTTCATACACAACACATGCACATTCACAGTCCAATATTCGTTGGTATTTTACCTGCAAAACACACACAACTAGAAATGACCAAGTTTGGATTTTGTTTTGCTAAGTATGTTTTGCCAATTAGTTCTGACTAGTCATCTTTATGTTTTAAAAGGAGAAAAAATACAGCATCTAAAATGTAGCTTTCAGAAATCAATGCTCAGAATACGCTTGAACGTACAACTCCAACCCAGCCTCGCAACTTTCTCCATGTTGCCGCCGCTTCATTTTCAGCAGCAGCCAAGTGCTCTTTCAGACACAACGCACAAACAAAATGTTTCCTGCATTTGTGTTCATGCAAAGCAAAGTAGAACAGCGGCTAAAAGGTGGTTCAATTTATTACTAGAACTCCATGTAACTAACAACCTGGTAAATACACAGCAATATCATAGCTTCTACAGCTACTACTGGCACAGAAAATAAAGTGTGCAATAGCAAAATACACAGACTTGAAATGCATACATAAGTGTCTCACATGCTTAGCATAAAAACAATATAGGCAATCTCTGTAGAAGAGCAGGAGCAAACAAATTCGGCCCATTGCAATAAACAAGATTTATTTCAGAAAAAAAATAATTCAAAACTGTCAGCTGCATGGAAAAAACACCTATTTTCCATCTACCAATAAAGAGAAAATGTGTTTAATACCATAAATATACACTTTTTACCTTTGTCTTTCAATGCAATTCTACAGCATGAGCAGTTACTGAAGCTTTCCACTGCATTATTATGGAAGTGTACAACTTCCCCGTTCAAAACAAACATTACCTAGTTTTATGCTAAGGTTTTACTGCCATTCCTAGAGAGCATTACCCTACTAACAGGGCTATAAAGTCAACTCTTTATCAGGTTTTCCATTGCTCATTCCAAGTAGTTTAAAACACGAGCGACAATTATTTTGATGTGATCAAGCAAGATTTTTCTGCATTACTTCACTAAGAACAGGAAGTTTATTTTATTGAAAGCAACTTCAGCTCCTTCTTTGGAAAAAAAAAAAAAAAAAAAAAAAAATTACATTCATAGCATAAGAGAATCTAACAAAGTCCTAAAGATTGATTTGGTACATTTTTGCCTGATTATCCCCTGAAGACAGTGAGACATTATTAAGTATAACAAAAGCTGCTGTTTCTCATCATTCTTGGTATTCAGTTAACATCTTCACCAAAAAAGCATGTCTTTTATGTTTTTGAATGTTGTGTTTACAAACACAGCTTTGTTTTACAAATAAAAAAAACAAAGCATTCATTCAAGACATTAAAAAAAATAAAATCATTATCTCATCTTAGACTCATAATAGGAAAAAAAACCCTAGCTCCCACAACCACTACTAAATAAGGGATTGTAGTATCCACAAGTACTTCCAATGATCAGGTTGAGGTATACAATAGAACTGGAGACTTCCAGGCTTTCATACTAACAAAAAAAAACAGCCTGAAGGAGTGGTCATGACTATTTAAGAGAAAAAAAAAAAAAGAGATGAAAAAACAAATACATTTTCTGTGCTTATAATTATGCACTAAAATAATACTCTCCCCCCTTTTCTTACAATGCCTAATAATAAAATAGTGATTTAAGTGTGGACAGTTTAAAACTAGTTATGAGTAGTCAAGAACAAATAATCCACATGCAGAATAAAATTGCATCTTTTCTTATTTCTTTGTTTAATACTTAAATTAAGCAACTTCCTCACAGGAGAGCATAGACTCAAAAAACAAAACTAATCAAGTTTTGCTATATATTTCTGAGGAAGTGCTAACACATTAAACAACGCCTTTTAAAAAAAAGCTTTGTAGAGAACATACTTTGTTCCATTAAGTAACTTACTGAAGCTGAATTTTCAAATACGATAAACAAATATTTATTTTGAAGGAAAGTTCAGATAAAAGACTCATTATACCACACAGATATATGGCTCTATAGGTAATTTAAGAAACTTGATAAAGCTTCTAAAAATGCACAATGCTATTCCCCAAAAGCATAATCCTTCAACAATAAAGTAACAATAACTGCATCTCCGCAGTCAAGAGGAGTCAGCTTATGAGGTCTAGTAAACTACTCAAGTTTACACACATCTTCCTGCTTTCAAAAGTCTCCACAAACCCCAGTATTACTAAGTTATGCAGTATTATATGAATGTCTTAAATATCCTTCTGTTCATAAACACACACAATTTTCAACCATGAAAAATTACACTATACATTTAGCCACTTGAAGAATACACAGTTTACCAAGTTTATAGTACAGTAAGTAGTAGATTAAAAGAAATTCATATAACAGTATCTGCAGGCTCAAACATGGATAAACTAGAATTATCCGAGACAAACAGCTGTCATACCAACTTAACAGCAAAATGACTAAGGGGTTAAGTCCTCTTCATGTGACAGCTGGAAAGAAGTGGGGGGAAGGGGAACTTTGGCATGTATATATGAATTACATGCTTTTAACATGTAATTCCCTTGCTAAACACCACAAACAGACAGCACCGAAAAAAAAAAAAACAGACCTTAGCAAAAGCTAGAGACATACTACAGGTTCTCATTTATACCTCTCTTTGAAGAAAAGAGATTTGTCAGATATCATTCAACATCTCCTCAGTCTCTTCTCAGGATTGTTCATTTCACCCAAACCTTTAGTCCTTGTGTTTAAATTTATACCAACAATGCTCTCTGGGTACATGCAAAATTACAGCAACAAGCAATTTCAAAGCATATTCCTTCCCACATGCCATTAGGACCATCCTCCAAAGCATCTGGATACTCTTCATCACTTACAGTTGATCATAAAAAATTGGCAGATCGAAGAGCTACTGGCCAGGGTGGAAGGTGATGGTGGTGGTGCCCCATCATGGGTAGTTCCCAATCGGGAAAAGACATGGCACTACTGCGACCCCAGACCTTCTGAAGCCACACAGAAATAACATTCTGAAGATCCAGTCTGAAATCACCTCACTTGCTTTCGGCCCATTTGAAGGGATACCCTTCTGCTTTCAAGCACAAGGCTTCTATAACTCTTCCCAAGCTCTTCGGAGGAGGACAAAATTTAGCACCCCTCAGACCCAAAATGAAATACAAGCTTATCAGGTCTGCTGATTCACTTCTAATGGAGCTAGAGGATAAACTGGTTAATAGAAGTAATAAAAAGCTACATAGCTGCATGACCTAATGTTTATTTTAACAGGCCACCCTAGATTTCTGGCATTTCACACTCGATATGCTTATCTTCTTCAGAACAGCAAGCAAAAACACTCCAGATCATAACATTTTGGATAACAAAACCAGCAACACAAACAGAATTCCTGAAATATAGGCCTTTCACCTTTTTTTTTTTTTATTATTATTATTTAAAAGAGTCTGTCATGACCTAACAAATTGTAAAACCAGACTATGCAACTACATGAGAAGTCTCATCACCCCCTTAATTCTAGGATTAGAAGCAAGCACTAGGAATTTCCTAAACCTCAATGGGAGACCACACCAGGAACACATAGAATGGTATCAGACAATCCTTCTCAGGAATCACAGTTCTGATAAGAGAAGAAAAAATAATGGATTTTGAAAGATTAGGACCACTAATTTGCATACATTACAAGTCCCCTTTTTCTGCAGTTTTCTCCAAGGCTGTGATTTGGCTGTCAGAGCCTTTTCTTTTCACACTTGCTGTAGATTAATGAAGAATTTAAAACATTGACCATCCAGGTAACTCTCCCAAGCTTTTTGGTGTGATTGGTTTATAGGGAACTACTTACATAAAACTAAAAAGAAAACAAGAGTTTATGGGACTGAAAAACAGCAATCAAGTCAGGTTTCACTAATTTTGTAAACACTGTTTGGCAACTTAATAGACCTGCTGAAGAAATGCCATTGTGTCCAGTCTCAAGACACATGACCCTAATTTAGGGACACTCAGGTTAATGGCAAGCTATCAACTTAAAGGGTCTTCACATCAAGCCACTAATTAGTGGTATCCCAATTCATTCCTTACAAACTCATTACATTAGGAGGGAAAATTAGAAAGGGCAGTCTCTTGACTTTGCATAAAGGAGACCAAGTGATACAAGTGGACGTCTGAACAGACACATTCAGAAGTTTTTTTGCATGTGGGTTTACTACAAGGAACATCAGGGTACCCACGAGATTTGTGCCCAAAGCTGTTGACACACAAGTGTGTATACTCATTTTTCATGAGCTTCAGAAGAATCTTACAGGCAAGAGAAGTGTCATATTTGAACAACTCAGTTCTTGAACTGTACCTCTTACTTTAAACTCTTGCCACTTTGTTTTCTGTTAGACATTCACATTACCTTCAGGTTTTTAAATGATACCTCACACATGCACGTGCACAGCCATATGCAAAAACAATCCTACTGGTACAAAGAGGACACTACAAAAACTGAAGACAGTAGGCCACATAGAATATTGTCACAGATATATTCTTCTTTAACATCTAAGAAGTTTGCTTACAAAATGAAAAAAAAAAAAAAAAAAAGTTTGGTTTTAGGCTACCACACCCAAGATGAAAAAAAATTTCAGTCACTGGAAAATTGCAGTATTATTGCTTATGCCAGGCATGTGAATACTGTGACTGGATTTTAATGGAGTTACTGTAACAATTAAAGGGCACTGGGTAGAATCAGTAATCATCCAGGTTTGTATTGGCATATATTTTGTGGTTTTGACAAAACCAAATCTAAGATGAATTTCAGTGTAAATCATAAATACTACCGTTAACCACCACAGCAACACAGAAAATTTTGATTTTAAATAAAATCTGAAAAAAAGCCTGATTAAAAAGCCTAACAGAACCTAACTCTGACCTTTGCCTTCTTCTATGACTGAGACAGAAATGGCTTCATCGTCACTACCTGAGAGAGTCCAGCGAAGGGCTACGAGGATGACTGGGGGACTGGAACACCTGGCCTATGAGGAGAGGCTGAGAGACCTGGGGCTTTTGTGTCTGGAGAAGAGAAGACTAAGGGGGGGATCTAATCAATATGCATAAATATATGAGGGCTGGGTGTCAAGAAGAAAGGGGCAACCTGTTTTCACTTGTGCCCTGCAATAGGACGAGGGGCGATGGTCACAAACTGGAGCACAGGAAGTTCCACCTCAACATGAGGCAGAATGTCTTTACTGTAAGGGTTCCAGAGCACTGGAACTGGCTCCCCAGGGAGGCTGTGGTGTCTCCTTCCTGGGAGACTTTTAAGACCCGTCTGAATGCGTTTCTGTGTGACCTGCCCTAGATTAGATGGTCCTGCTCTGGCAGGGGTGTTGGACTTGAATAGCTCCAGAGGTCCCTTCCAACCCCTAATATTCTGTGATTCATAAGCTGGTTTTGGAGGAGAAAAGAATGGGAAGTTCCATTTTAAACAAGAGGTAATTACAACCGGTATGACAGGGAATATTTTGTGCCTTGACTCACTGATTTACCTATCAGGTTACTTTTCCAATATTTTTATTTTCACCAGTAGTCTGACCAAGTTATTTGACTTTATCAGCAGCTTACATGATTTACTGTCATATGATACTATGATATATCAGATTAGTTCACTTATTTCATCTGCACCTTTCGTTCATAACTGATCGACCTGTAGAAAGCAAGCCTACCCCAACACCAGACTTTGCCTATTTTCTGATCAAAACACAATGTTCACATGTCAATCCATGACAGTATTTACTCAGAAATTATATATAAGTCTTATTAGCTGTTTTTATTTAGGCAACTCAATTTCACATGTATTTTTACAGAACAATCAAGAGAAATAATGCTGAATCACACCATATCAAG
Organism: Merops nubicus; assembly: GCF_000691845.1. Lineage (NCBI taxonomy): Eukaryota > Metazoa > Chordata > Aves > Coraciiformes > Meropidae > Merops > Merops nubicus. The sequence continues at coordinate 39,494 of NW_008590760.1, forward strand.
CTTGTTACATCAGAATTAATAACATACACCCTAGCATTTCCAGCACTTCATAAAGCCACACCTGAAATTCAAATGGAACTCAAGCATCCTTGAACAGCAACTAATTTGTACTTTTAAACTAGGGGCATCATTATCATTCCTTCCTTCTAAATCAGCTTTCCAAGAATATAGAGTCTTAAGAGCCATGTAGACAAGCAATTGATTTTCACCTATTTAATGGGGGCCTTTAAACTGCATCTCAAAAACACTGACAGGTTGAGGGAAGGCAGAGAATGAGTTTTCAGATTTATTTTAAGTTTAAATGAGAAAAAAAAAGGGCTCTTTAAAAACAAACAAACACATTCTTCTTCCAAGAAAAGGAAAACACTTTCCTTTAGTAAGCTTGTACGTACATCAGAAAAATAAAACAACTGAGTTTATGGGAAAGATAATGAAGCAAGTTTCACTTCTCTAATTGCCATCAAAGTCTCTGTAAGAGGTAGCATCATTCCGTATTAAAAGATAAAATTAAAAAGTGCTTTTTAGGAATCTGTGCATACTGTGCTTTTTGGTACTAGATAGTTCAAAGGAATAAAAACTTCCTCCTCTCATGTTTCTCTTTAAAAAGTCACCTCTAGCAGTAGAAAAAAAAAAGTTTTCAAGTACTCTACTAGAAGTTGCAGAATACTTGAAATTAGAGCAAGACCACAATTAAACCAGAGTGATAGGAATCAAATCTCAAAATATAAGGATATATTTCATCAACAATCTTCCATAGTCTTCCTACAACACTTAACACTGATTCAGAAGACAACTAATATAGAAGCTTGTTACCTCTCACTCCTGCAGAGTAATCCCCCTAAGTCAAGATTTAGGTCATAACATTACAAGAATCAGGGCATATAATCCCACTAAACAGTAAAACTCTACAACTAGAAACATTTTGAACCTAAACCCACAATTGTATACCATTATCTTTTCCAAGGGGAATTCAGCTGAAGTTGTAGTTTGACAGCTGCAGTGTAATTGCTCATGACTGGTATCTATGTGATGATATACCATATAGGTAAAGAAATTCAAGGAGCCAATAACACTGTTTCTCCCAAAAATCTAAGTGTTCTGGAATCCTCACTTTTTCTGAGCCATCCAAGAAAAGAAGAAGGAACATTACCTACAAACATGGCAAGTCATGTTACCCATGACTGATCTAAAAGGTAAACCAAAAACAAAATCTTGTTATTCACCAGAAAATCATTCCACATGTTCAGGAAAAGGGGGATGAGATGCTCAGGCCTGAATACCTTTTAAAACAAGATTTTGAGAAACAACTGTGTTGAATACTTGGGTTTATTAAAAAATGAAAAATTCTTAACTATGCCCTATAGTCCTACTGTTGATAATAATTTAAGCTTGATGTACTTTAGAAGAGCAAGACAAAACCACAGCTATTTCAGGAAAAAAAGTAAAATTCTTATTCAAGTATGTCACATTTGCTACATATTTTCATTAAATTAAATGTGGGAGACAGTCTCTGAAGAGTCTGCAAGATTATACAAATCAGAAGTTTTAAGATGCTTTCAAAAATTAAAATTCTAAAGCATTACTAAAATGCAGGGCATGACTAAGACTCTCAAGGTAACAGCTCAGACACTGGAAGAGGCGAACAGGAGATGATACTGCAGCACTGAGAGCAACTACTTCATTCTGCTGGCATTCTAAACATTTGTTTTCATTAACCTTCACTAAAAACACAAACATCACTTTATTGTATTCATAAAAACAAATATATCACTTCACTGTATTCACAGAAAATAAGCATACATAAAGAGGAACAAATATTATCAAGAAGTTACTTTCTCTTTGTAAGTAGTAACAGATCATCCTACAGTAGGATACAAAGTATCTGTTTCAAAATTGCAGTTATTTCCCGTTACAGGCTCAGTTCAAAAGTCTTCGAAGACAGCCATTAGGTGGACCTGAATGACAACACATTAAAGCCACAACATATATGCAACAACTGCAGTTATTTGTTTTCCAGATGCACTGACAAAGGTCCTACATTAGACAATTTTATTGGTCAAGACTTTGAGAACTACTCTACTAGAAATTCGTATTAGACTTACATTTTCTTTAAGAACTGCATTTAAAAATGCATCACTGAGTCAGAAGTGTCTAATTGCTTAACATTTTGCTTAAGTGTTTTCCCCTTTCATAGAGGGGCTAGTAAATATTTCAGTTGAACATAGGTTTGGTTTCATCAAACCAACAAAAGCAAAGAAGCCACTCATTTTTAACATAACAAATAGACAACCTTCACTGAGACAAGCAGTGTATGGCACACAGACGAAAACTGTGGTTAAAGTCAACAAGATGTGCTATAAAGTCAGACCAAAACAGCCCATTTCTAATTAATCTGAATACCTTATGAGAATACATACAAAGGAAAGATTATCATACTTTGAGCACATGAAGACTGAGCTAAAGAATCAAGACTTGCTACATGAACTTCATGTATCTCGGGCGCATCCTACCTGAGCCACTGAACTGGCTGCTTCCTAGTGTTGTTGGTCTGGTTTTCCCACTATTAACAGGTGGGGAAAACATCTGCAAAACAAGAAAAAAAGGGGTGTTTAAATTTGCTTTGGAAATTTGTGCTAAATTAATAACATAAACTTAAAGAACAGGAAACAAATGTTTGATTCATTTTTCTGCTAGCAAATCAGTAGAATTCAAGAGCCATAAAACCAATAAGCTCAAGTACTCCTTGCAATTTAGTAATACCACTAAAAGCTATTTTCTGCATGAACACAACCCAAAAAAACCCGAAGTACCTATGACTACAGCAATTTAAAACAGTCTTAAGTTTTGCTACTCAAAATATATTTCTTACTTATCTACGAATTTAGTCACTGAATAAAGACAGCTTCTGAGAGGCAGTAGTTTTCCACTATGTTTATAAATCAAGCACCTTATTGAAATCTGTTAAAAAGAAAAGCATCACACAGAAAATACCTATAATTTTCTAAGCAAACAATAGTAATGCGTAACCTTTGTTATTGACGGGCATTAACTTTTATTTTTGTTTGTTTAAAGAAGAAAACAAACAAACAAGGAAGTAAAAAAGCCAAAGTACGAGCACCACATGCCAGCTTAGCAAACGTTAATTATTAGATTATGCCATCACTGGGTCAGCCCGATTTTAACCAGTTAAACCAATTGACCCAGCTGGTATTACAGTATTAAATCTGGAAGTCTAGACATTACATCAAAGTTCAGGTGCCCAGCTTGGCCGAGATGGACCCAGCCGGGCCCTGCGCGCTGCCGCCCCTGCTCCTCGGCTCCCTTCACCGCGCAGAAATCGGGAGAAGCGCCCAGAGAATGCCCTACCGCACTGAAGTCCAGCAAGTCGCTCAGTTCCTTGTCAGTTCCTATAGCGGCCATTCTCTGCTGCTGGGAGTTCATCTTCCTCCGCTCACCTTCCAGGGCGCAAGCAGGGAGAGAGGCACAGGCAGGACTTCACCACGGGGCTGGGGCCGGCCCCGACACCAAGAACGGGCCCCTGGCGAGGAAAGGCCCGGTGGCTGCACCGCGGGGCGGGGGAGCCCCGGGGGAGCGGGGGCCC
>NW_008590761.1:0-19264 GCF_000691845.1 Merops nubicus
TATATATATATGTGCAGTTCATATCCAGGTCCTGCAAAAATCTAAAACTATGTGCTTCACTTCATGTAGCAAAGGCACCTGTGTTATTCTCCCTTTTGGACAAAAGATGGTATTGTGTTCCGGGTTTCCTGATGAAGAATACATTGAGCTCTGAATATCTCACTCCCATCTCTACGTTGAGTGACAACACAAACCACGAGAGAAGGCAGTGCTGTATTCCTGCTTACACTGGAAGAAGTTGCTCTGCAGGCCATTTGAAGCGTCAAACTTGTCACAAGGGAAACCGAGAAGAACTGTGAAGCAGAGGGATAGTAACAAAAGGCTATTCTGGTGTGAGGATAAACTGGAGTCATTCTAGCTCCATAAGCAGATGTTGCTACTGGATTGACATGTGGAGCCTGCTCCTGCTGGCGACAGGTAAAGTTTGCCACTGGGACAGACGCAGAGCTCATAGATAGTCTGGCGAGGAGCTGAAGAGCTGGAGGAGGAGGAAGAGGAGGAGGAGGAGAAGGAAGAAAAGGAGCCCACTGGTAGATTTCCCAGGCGGATTGTATCTGCATTTAAAAATATCTAAAAGAGGGGGAAAAAAAAGAAGTAAATTTCTTTCAACATTGTAACATATTTTAACAAAGTGTTTTGAGGCAGTCATGAAGTCTTTTTAGACATATGTAAAAAAAATAGAAATATTTTATTAAAAGTATTTGAAAGATTATTAGAAATATATATTAGAAACTATTATTCTTAGAAATAAAAAAGCTGTCAACATTTCTTGGTTTTGAACTCTCTGTAGCTGTATACCTATTAATGCTCATTACCACAGTATGTCCAAATACTTCACCCAATATATTTATTCACATACAAACGGTGTCATACAAAAACATTTTCACAATACTCTTGAATAGATTGAATTTTCACTTGTACATTTTATTATTATAATTTATTCATTCATGGCAGTAGCATATCCTTGCTCTGGAATAATTTGTATTTTAATAAGTGTGAAGTGCTATTAAAGTACATTCCCCAGTGTGTTCCTGTAAGCAGATGGAAATATGTGCTGAACTGTGCTAAGTTGTAGGGGCTTAACAACAGCTACATCCAGAGAATAATTAAATAAGGGTACAGAGTCATACACACAAAATAAAGAACTTATTTGACCTAAATTAAGAGAAAAGATTTCAGGTTAAAGTCTTATTAAAAAGGTCATCAAGCTATTCTCATTTGTTTCTGAACACTGCATATGATTTTAAAATATTGGGGTTTTTAATCTCCTTCCATTGGAAATAACATGAGTCATGAAACTGTAGATTCCAGTAATCTTCATTTATCTGCACAAAGTTCTGCAATATTTATACTTACATTTTGAGGGTTTTTAATAAACAATGTCATGAAATTAGGTAACCAAAGCAGGAAAAATCCATGTCTTCTACTGTTACAAACAAAGGAGTCTTCATCTTAGGATTTAATTTTTATTTATGGAAGGAGTAAATGAGAGCCAAAGATCAGTCATTACTTGAAGTGCAGACTAGGAACTTGTAGAAGACAAGTAAAAAATTAAAATGTCTTTAAGCAATACAGATAACAATATGAACACTAGGAAAAGGCAAGTTTCTTAAATACTTATTAGTGTTTTTTATTAGGTATTGAAAAATCAACAGAGCCATCTTGACACCATTATATCACAACGTTGTCAGTACATGTAAAGAGCCTAGGGAGATAGGGCATGTATTGTTATTTTTTTCCTAGAGGAGACAAGTACTATTTTATGATGAAATCAGTGGTACATGTCAGAAAAGCAGCATGGGAGCACCACTAGGCCACTGCTGGAGAGAAATGGGAGAGCAGGCTGGGAAAAAGTTAAGGTGGCTGGATAAAATCCCACGCAGGGATGGATGTAGATGTTACCATTCACAGCAGAAGCATTGCAAATGACTGGGATCACTGAAGGAAATACAATCTGAAGTAATCCCAAAGAATGTAGCTCTCAATCATTTTGAATTCTCCAGCTCCTACAGTAAGATACTACCATTGGTGGGAATTTACACTACAAGGGACGGAAAGGGAGAATCTCAGGAGGCACAGGTGACAACTGCATGTCACAATGCCTGTTTTAAATCGCATCCTGACTGGTAGAGGAATTGATCACAAAACTGAAATGCATCAAGTTATTATTTTAATTCTCTAATTTATATGGTAAAGGAATGGTATATTTACACATACACACATGCATTTCTGCTTTAGCAGTTCAGTACCATGGACCTGAAAAAATTAGGAGTCAAAACCCCTGCAGAAATAATTTAGACGGAAGAAATGTGGATGGCATTTGGAACAATTTAATAATGTTCTGCTGGAATTACAACTGAAAAAAAAAATTGTAAATGTAAAAACATTCAGCTCAGCTAGAAGTAAATGCGAAAGTAGCTATAGCAAGCATAATAAGAAAACAAAATAACAGAAGGGGAAAAAAAGAATTTAATACAAAACTAGAAGCTAAGAATTGGTAAAATGTAGGAAGGAAACAAAGGACATAATCATCAGTCAGTGGAGTGATAGATAATAAAAAGTACTCTTCCACTTCTCATATCAAGAATAAAAGAAATGTTAATAAGTCTACTACTAATATAGCAATTTTGGAGTTCATAGTATTGCATAAAAATCCAGTAGTATTCAACACTGTAAGCTCTATGTAAGTATATCTTTTATACCAAATAGTGCTCAATATAGTTCTGTATTTTGAGAAAGATCAAGTATTTATGACAGAGCATGACTTTGACAAAATATTTTCAATTTCACCAATAACTCAACAGGATATTAAACAGGAGTCAGTAATGCCATATACATTTAATCAGCAGCTCCTGATAACTTTTAACAACTAGATCTCAAAACCAAATCTGAGGAGCCTCTTGGATGACTAATACTGATTTTCAGTATTTCAGAGCCCAAATATTGGAATATCAAAGAATATAAGAAAAAAAGACTATTTTTATGCTATGTTTAACAAAATGGAAGCAGTAGACACTAAAATATTATATACATGGTAATAAAAGGCACTTCAGTGTGGAAGGTGTGTAAGAAAATCCAACAACAGTACAAGATTAATTATTTGTAGTTTTGACAGTATGTGTGACTGGCCAGTTTAACAGTTTAACTGCACGTGTGATAGGGAAGGATCATGAGAAAGCTGCAAATCAAAATCAAATGGCTTCTAAAAGACGTGTTTTGATTCAAACAAAAAATAACAAAAAATGAGAAAGCATATGTGTCAGAGATCAGGCTAGATTAAACTCTCTTCAGCTTTATTATATTTTTGTTCAGAAGATAAATATTTTTATGTGTTTGTTTAGATCAGGACAGGTATCCTTCTGCAACCCCTCATTGCAGATGTTCAGTAGTGCACTGCCCAGAGACTTGAATTAGGGGACTTACTCCAGTGCGCATTATAGGGCAATGTAGCTCAGTTATTTTGCTCATTAAATTAAATGATCTTTTTAAGTATAGCTATGCACGCTTGACCACCAGTTCTTACAAATTTCACACCGTGATACAGATAAATCCAGGTTTTTCTGGTGTCATGATCTTGAGCAGTAGCTATCAGGTCCTGTCCCAGTACACATCCAGATCAGGTAAGCAATGTGGATACTGGGGTACGGTGTCTGAGAAAAGCTGAAGTGGCTTCTCATAAGGGTGCAACTGCTGTGATGAGTATTAACAAGCTCCATGCCTTTGCAGAAAGATAGGAAGGCTCTGCAATTTAAGCAGACTCCTATAGCTAATCCCTGGGTAAACCCAAGGTGAACAGGATTAATAAAAATGACTTAAAGCTAGTATTACATCTATTCTGTACATGTGCTGTCAAGGTTATAAATAAAAGACTATATTTACAGATATAGCATTGCTATCTATTACATAACCAGGGGGCCAAATATGTCATCACAGTAGTCCAATATGCATAAGGAATTTCAGTGGAACATAGCCTATGTTTGAGGATACATCCTCTCCCTCTTATCATCTCCTAAGACCCAAAATTCATGGCCAAAACATCCTGCAACATCAGTAAAACTTAAACTGTTTACTGGTTTACAGATAATGTTATGAGGTGTTTAAAGGGAAGGGAATTGGTGACAAGACAAAAAAATGAACTGTATTATGTTCTCCGGGAACACTTGCTAGATGACAGTAGTTATTAGAAGTGATTATATACACAGTCTTTCTCTAATCTTTTGTGCTGTGAAAGGTACAAGATAAGCCATTGAATACCTCATATGCATCAAGGTCATGCAAGCCAGTTATGCTCTTTCTGAGAGTTCCACACCTCAGCAGATAAGTAGGTAAGGATAAACCCAAAACTTTTATCCATTCTTGAACCATTGTAGGAGTCTGACTGAGAGATTACAAAACAGAAAAGGGCAGCTACTCAGAAAAAATGTTATTTCACAGAGAGAGCAAAGCACTGAGCAACTTCATTCTCTCTAAACACTTAATGTTTAAAATACCTGGATCACCACTTTGTCTTGTGTATCTTAGTGCTGAGATGAATATCTTAGCCCTATAATATTTGCATGTAGACCTGGTTTCTGGATAATTAAAGTAAAACAGAATCAGCCTGGAGGCCATGAGATAGGAATGAAAAAATTGTACTCTTTTACATATGTTTTTTGCTAACAGATATCTGCAAGTCGTCTGCTCATTAGACTGTGTTAATGCAAACAGTGAGAGGGAAAGCAAGAGAAAGGTAAGCAAGAAAATATAGAATAGAATCATAGAATCACTATGGTTGGAAAGGACCTCCAGCATCACCAAGCCCAACCTTCCTCCCAGCACTTCCCTAACCACTAGACCATATCCTCAAGTGCCACATCTGCTCATTCTTTTAACACCTCCAGGGATGATGGCTCCACCACCTCCCAGGGCAGCCTGTTCCAGTGTCTAACCACTCTCTAAGGGAAGAAATTCTTCCTATTATCTAATCGAAATCTTTCATGGCACAACTTGAGGCCACTTCCCCTCATCCTATCATCAATAATTTGGGAGAAGAGACCAACACCAGCCTCGCTACAAGCATCTTTTAGGTAGTTGTAGAGAGCAATAAGGTCTCCTCTCAGTCTTCTCTTCACTAGACTAAACAACCCCAGTTCTCTCAGCTGGTCCTCATACGGCATCTTTTCCAGCCCTCTCACCAGCCTCATTGCCCTTCTCTGGACCTGCTCCAGTACCTCAATGTCCTTCTTATCCTGTGGTGCCCAAAACTGGATACAGTACTCAAGGTGCTGAGTCCAGGGGCACGATCACCTCCCTACTCCTGCTGGTCACACTGTTTCTGATACAGGCCAGGATGCCATTGACCTTCTTGGCCACCTGGGCACACTGCTGGCTCGTGTTCAGTCAGCTGTCCACCAACACCCTCAGGTCCTTTTTCTGAAGGAAAGGACAAGAAGGAAGTCTGAAAGGTTGGTGTTCATCAACCAGCATGAGGAGACTGTGTAATGACATCTCAGTAAACCTTTTTGGATTCCCTTAGACTCTTCAGAATTAATCTGAATTATAACAATGCATGATTTTGTCTCATCTTTTTCTCTTCTTCCTCTTTTCATAGTCTATCAGAAGCATACATACAAAAATGATTATCTAGATTGGGTCGCTAGACTCAGCTATATAATTTCCATATTCCGGTGTGTTTTAATATTCAAGATGGATATGAGCTATAGGATAAATTGCAGTACCTTAGTTCACATGGCCATTTGTTCTAACACCAATCTGTTTTTCTGACATTTATTTTAAAATCATTTGCCTAAACCAGCCTTCATTAAATCTGAAATACAGTTCTGAGAAAAATAAAAAATATTTATCATGGAAAATTAAAATATTAACTTGATAGCATATAAACTGTAAAATCTAAACATATGCTGGCATAGTATCTGGAACCATATCTGTCTTAAGAGTATTAAGCAACAGTTAAAATAGTGAAATGAATGTGAAGACTGGGGTGAAACTGAATACATTAAGTATTCTAGTACCACACAAACTCTGTTGTGCTAAAATGGTAAATACAAACTTGGCCTCTTGTCTGCTACACTGATTTTGAGTAAACTTTGTCTGTTAAAGAGTACATTTTTAATGTGACAGCTACAAGCATCACCAAGGGATCAGCCTCATTATGGTAGAAACAACAAATACAGTCTACAAACAACTAGGAAATACAAGGGCATGAAGAAGTAAACAGTGAAAAGGCCACAGACAGGGCAAAGAATACAAATGTATTTGTAAAAATGAGAAGCCTCTGTGCATCTTTCTCCTTTTATTTACTTGGTATTTGGTAGTCAATGGGATGCAATCAAAGTGCAGAGCCTAACTTACACAGAAGCTGCTTCCAAAAATACATAGCAGCTGAGCAAGACTCATAGAAGCTGAGGCTAGTTAGCAGCTTTCTCTCTCAAAAGGTGATGTATTGTCAAAACCATTATTTGTTAGACCAAAGAGTGGACAACATCAAATCATCTTTTAAGCTTATTATCATTATATGATGAAGTGTTTCAGGTTAAATTCTAACATTTTTAATCCCACCAAAATTCAGTGTCTACAGAATTAAAAATTGATCTGTTATTTTGCATTGTGTTCATATGTGAGAGAAGCAGTAGTCAACTAGCAGATATGCTGAATTTCCAGACGGGATATGTCTTTTATTCTTATGTGAACCAACAGATTCAGCTGGAGCCTGGAGCTTCACATTTCATTTTCCTTGTAAGTATTTACTGCTTTAAACCATTGCTTATGGTTTATTTATAGAATAATGCATAGTTCACAATTAAATACCAAGCTATAATCGAATCAAAGGATTCTGTTGATGCTTTGACTCACAAGGATGCATCTTAAAATCTTTATAAAGGGCAGCAGAATCTGAGTCTAAATTACAGCCCCCAGTATTCAGTCTGCGATCATACATTATAATGTGTAATAGGACTAAAGAGATTATAATTCTGCAGTAAATAAAATGTATCAAACAGTAGAAGTCAGAATGGTTGCAGAAGCTTTCAGTTGATGATGTGGTAGGCTAGAGATTATTCTGCATGAAAAATAAGGCTAGAGGAAAAGTATTTCATAAACACATTTATGTTCTTAAAAACCATCCAGATGTTATTCCTAAATAAAAGGAAAATATATGTTTCCTAGATTAATCCACAATAAATTAATAATGTTCTGCCACATGGCTTTAACTGGTTGATTCCAAGTGCCACATACCTATTTTTTGGCATAAGAGGGCAATAATTATGCTCTAGAAGGAAAAATGTTAATTCACATACCTTTGATTGTTTTTTGAATAAGCTTACAAACATTAAAAAGTTAAATTTAGTTAATCAGTGTGATAACAATACCAAAAACTTTTATCTTCCCTGGTACAAAAAATGTCTTATCAGAAAATGGTTCACAGATACATTTCACAAAACTATTATTCTTTAATTCATGAAAGAATCATGAATGATATCATACATTTTTAGACTAAAATGATTATTTTTTATAGAAACTTTGTTTTGGTTTAGAATGTATTTTCTTAAAAATGAGTATAAATCCTTTGCACTTTTTTCCTGCTGTTTGCTAATCTGTGGTGTATCTGCTGGGTTGTAAGCAAGGACACCAATCAATATCTTGTTATGTAGACATATTCTCTATCTGATGTTTACCCTGGTTCCTCACACCAGGCTGTAATTAGTCCAGCAGTTACCTAATGGGGTAACTTTGCACAACCAGGGATGCTGTGGAAGCTCTTCGTATGCCTACCAAAATGTTTTTGCATTTTCCTCTGACTTTCTCCAGTGCAAGACATAAAATAGTGGACTATAAAGGCATTGGCCAGATCTCAGGATGGAATTTCTTTGTGGATTTAGGGTACACAGTTCTTACTGGAATTTTAAGTGTTCAAGAGATAATTAGACACTGAACTTTTGTCAGATATACACTTACAGAACAGCTCGTTGAGAAAGAGTGGGCAAAAGTTGGAAGCTTGTTATCTGATAACTATCATCCTAACATCTACATGGGAAATCGCAGATGTGGAGTCCTACTTACCATGCAGAGGAATAATATGTAATTTAATAAGTTCAGCAAAGTCTGCTTTACACCGGCATTTTTTTTCTACAAAGCATTTAATACTGTATTGAATTCCAGTTGCGAATAACACATGATATACTCATTATAAATTTTCTTGGGTTCCCATTCTCAAAGTTCAGCTGAGGTTGTTAGGACATCATTTTCAAAACTGCATTTTCAATGTATTGCAATAAATACTGAATAAAAATTAGAAATCATGCAATAAATTCACAATGTTGATATAGACAAAAACGCCTGATGAATCCACAGATAAAACATTTGTACAAAGCACTACAGAGGAGCATGATACTAAACCAAGACACTATAGATACAACCATTGCTTCAGGGATCATGGGGGACTGAGGAAAGGTAATAGTATTTCCTTTTTTAAATTTTCATTTGAATTTTACTTTTTTCCTCTGGAAATATCATGAATGGAGAGAACAAGGAAATGTAATCTAGGTGAAAAAAATTATGTTAATAAACATAGGAAACATACTAGATTGGGTCAAGTAGGGATTTACAGAGGGGAAGCAGAAAAAGTTACAAGAAATTGTAGCCGTTGTAATAAAAACGCGCACAGAAAGGACAAAGGTAAGGAAAGACAATGCTTGCTACTAAGAGATGATTAGATTGTCCTTACCCCTATTGGGCAAGAGTAACAAAGATTTTATATTTAGAGAGGTGGTAAGTAAAAGTGAAACACAGCGGGAGGAGCTGGTTTATGAAGAAACTCAGAAATAAGGTAAAACATGTGGTATGTAGATATCTGAGGCTCTGAATAAAGAAAATATTGTGCTTTAATTATGCACAACAGATATTTGCATCATCAGAAAAATGATATCAAAATAAGTCTTGAATGCAGTATATTGGTCAAAAAAAATTCCTCTCTGCATTGTAATGCAAAGAGTGTGCATTGCAGGAGATTATATGTCACAGATGTGAATGCTGGTTTTGTTTGCTTTTACTTATCTGGATACTTTATAAAGACTCTGAGAACATTTGGTAGAAAATACAAAATACTATAAAAGCCAAAAAAATTTCTGAAGAGCTCCCTCCCCAATGAGAGACTTACATTAAACAACAAGTTTTCAATAAATGCTGTAACCTGGCAAGTCCCACTGAGAACAATTTGAAAATCTATCAATTTCTCCAATGTGCCTAATAGAAATCTGAGACACTTTGCTATCTTTGCATGAGTTTATTTTTAAAGTTTCATCATTCTAAGGATTGAAGATTAAAGAATTCTCACACCGGTACTCTTTCATGCATTTTTGCAATACACGGATTGCCAACCAAACCAGTGACTGAATGTAAAATAGTTTTCATGAGTTTTCACAGGTTTACTCTTTCTCTTAATTTGTCAGATTCACCCAAAGTAAGTTTTTACCACTATCACTTAGCTGTATCTGTCCAACATATATGCTGAAGGACTGGGTAGGTTTTTCCTTGACTCTTAGGTGAAAAATAATTTTTATCTATATTCATTTAACTAGTATTTTTTTCCAGTGTGAATGGAACTTAGTAATTGAAATATTTACTAAAACCAAATAATTATCAATAATTGAGAAAGCTAAACCAAAATTACTTTAATGTAGGCAAATGCAGAATACTTCTTCTGATGTTGACCTTGCTGCTGAATAAATCATCCTTGTATTGTTTGTGTTACACTGGGCAGAGCTGTAGAGCATTTCTCTACAGGCTAAACTCACCTCCCCTTCTGTGGACTGTAAATGCAGTTCTTTCCTACAGGTAGCCTTTAGGTCTCCTGCAGCTGCATTGACTTGCACTCCCCTGGGTGCTTCCATCACCAAAGATCTAGTAGGAGATTCAAGTCTGAAAGACAAAAACAATCACTGAGAAAAAATGAACTGAATCACATCACCAAAACCCACCCAGCCTCAAGTCCCACATTGCATGTAGATATGTAGTATTTTGAAAGGTAAAGAAGTAAAAATTCATTACATGTGTGATTCTCTCACTACTCTTTATGGCCCGAAGCAAGAAAAAAAATTATGTGTTTAAATCTATCCTGTTTAAGACAGCCTTTAAGCATATACTGATATAATCTTGTCTGCTTAGTGATGCCTTCCAGCATTAGTACCTAATTTACTTTACCATACTAATACTGAAATACAGGTACTTAAAAATCCATGTCTCCATGAGTGCTTCTGTAATGGTAGGTTAATAACTAAAGACTGCTTAGGGATTGATGACAAATGTTCAACTTAATAAAAAGAAAACAAAATGCTTAGAAAGATTTAAATAATTATGTAAAACTGATTAGAAGGAGTTTGCCTTCACAGGCTCATTCGTATTTTGGGTAGGTGTAGCAGTATTACATATGAAGAAGAAAGGAAGAGAAAATTTGTTATATCTCTACTATTGTGTTGTTTTTTTTTTGTATGCTATTTTTGTTTTGCAAAATACTCATATCACTGGGTCTTGGTATCTTTTCTCAAAGCAACTATTGCTCTTCTACTGTCAGTCTTTCCATTTCTCTCTACCCTATACTCAAGATGCTCCATCAACCTTAATGCAGAACTATGATACTTTCTTAGCTATGTTCTCTCTCAGTATTGTACAGATTACAATTGAAAGGGAAGTACTAATGCAAGGATTTCATAGAAGACATGCTCCCATGCTTAATAGGAAAGGTGGTTGGATGAAAACTGTATTGAACTGGGAAATAAAAATTTGGCTTCCAGTTGTGTTCAGCTGTAGACTTATTGCATAGCCCTATTAAGACGGAGACAAGTCTTTCAATCTACTTATAACCCAGTAATACAATGACAGAACACATTTCCACTTTAACTGAACAAAGTTGTTGTTTTGTTGTTTTTTGATTTTTTTTTTTTTTTTGTAAGACAAAATATATCAATGATAGAAATGTCTAGAATGAGTAGCATGAAGACAACATTGTATTTCCTTTTTCAACAAATTGCATTTTGAGTGTTAGGTCACATCCATCCAAAAATATAATGAGGTACTAGATGTGAAAAGGAAAGAATAGTTTGACAAAGAGTTTGCTACAGAAAAGCCAAATGAAAGATCTATCAAGCAACAGAACAAGAAAATTTCAGTGTATTTCAACTATTGAAGTTTTTTAAATGTGCAGAATGGTGATAGATTATTATTTTGAAACCGGAATGTCACATATCCATGCAAAGTAAGACACTGAGATGCTGTTTATGAAATATTTGTTTGTTAAATGTCACTGACATTCAATATGGAAAGGATTAAAAAAAAACCAACAAAACAAGAAATTATTTTTCAACACAAAATGAAACTATTAAAAAAGCAGATGTGCAGATAGAAGAAAACACTATTTGCAGCAACCTACATTAAAAATGCATACATGAGATACATATAGATAGAAACAGTAGAAAAATCTATATTTCTGTTACTGCTAAGCCATTTTCTTTCTTTTTTTTTGACACTATAGGGAAAAGGTAATAGAATGTTCTGCAGTTCTTTGTACCGGGGATGAATCTAAATATAATTAATTATTTAATCATGTATATCAGTGTATTTCAGGTGGTACTTTGTGAACTTCTGACAGCTGTAAGACAGCAGAAAGAGTTTACAAAACCTTTTAGAAACCACATAAAATTTAGCAATTAGGTTTTTGAAACTCTGATGCTTTAATGAGATTTTACCTTGAATTTGAAAGGAAATTGAATTGTGTAAATGATTGGATATTTCCATTCCATAATTTTCAGCAGTGTATTTTTACAATTTATAAGCTGCTTTCCAGGAATATTAGCATTTCTCCATGGCTTCAACTGTCATTTCTTAATCAAGAAGATGAAAGTGCTCTTAACTACATTTATTGCATTGAAATGACGCGTATTAGCGAAGTAAAAAACATTTCTGGTTTCATAATGTCAAAACCACATTCAGATATGACTGAAATTTTTCAGCAGGTAGACAATAAAAAAACTATTTGGGAATATAATTCCAGAAACTATAATATTGTTTAAAGAATAAACTATTCTTTTTCTATTGCAAAACACATAACAATATGCTATTATGGTCTATAGATCAGAGTTGTACTGTCCTAGTTTCATCACTGTTTTTCGTGAACCACACCAACATGATTTTAGAGAAATGGAAAGTCATTTAAGACTTTTGGGCAATTAATTTCTGAACTTGAGAAGTTGTTACTATCAGATTTCTACACACTGTGGTGAATAAATTTTTCAGGCAATAGGTTTCTTTTTTAGCAGTTTCCTGAAATCAGATGATGTGGTAGAATTGTCTATGAATTGACGATGATCAGCAGAGTAGTTTCTAAAACACCAACCATCTATTAATATAATTGAATGCTCAATCTGTTTCATAGTTATCAATTTGCTTTTATTCTTATTATTCTTCGAATGGTCTACCTCTGAAAAGTGACTTAGTTACAGAATCTTCAGCATGCTACTGGAAATGCAAAGGTCTATACACACAGATTATTTCCTTAATGTTTTGAGATAAATTATGTTTGATATGCAGCTGCTTTATAGTATTTTTTCTTTGTCATATTTCTGAAAGCTTAAATCTCTGTTATAAATTTAGTGTAACTCTCCACATTATAATATTCATTCCTCCATGGAAAAGTGCATTATTACAATAACATATCAAGAATTTGCTTTCCTTTCAGATTTACTGATCATTCAAATCTATGAGTGAATCCTATTAATATAATTT
Organism: Merops nubicus; assembly: GCF_000691845.1. Taxonomy (NCBI): domain Eukaryota; kingdom Metazoa; phylum Chordata; class Aves; order Coraciiformes; family Meropidae; genus Merops; species Merops nubicus. The sequence goes on from NW_008590761.1 coordinate 12,775, forward strand.
ATTTTTTATTTCCCCAACAACAAACAGCTGTGATGGAGAAGGTAACTACTGCTATTATTAAACAGAAATTACAACACTGTAGGAAAGACATAGAAACTTCTAAAATTAAGTTTTTAAATATTACAATGTGCCATGTTGCAATATGTGATGCAAACAGATATCTATCCAGAGCAGAGAAAGGCTGTTTTTTTTTTTTAATTACCAATTGTTAATTTATGATGAAAGATAAATTTCAGTGGATCAAAGCTATATGAACTTGAGTTGCATTCATTAAATAATTATTGCTAAAAAAGGAAACTTTTGAAATATCTTTAATTACGGTCCTTTGAAGGTGTTAAAATATTTCTCATCAGAAATGCAGAAACATTTATTTTTCATTTGGTGTTTTCTGTTTACAAGCTGACCTAGATTGTATTAGACAAAAATAATTTAAAAAATTAACCACAAGTTTAAATTCCTGGTTTTAAGAAATTTTTTAGATTTACTTCTTGCATATCCCTCATACTCGCAAGGGATATAATTTATCTATGTTAATTTTACTCTGTTGGCTAGCAGAAGGTATTTCTTAAAATAGAAGGAATAGAAAATTCCCCTGTGCAGATGTGAATAATTTATTTGCTTCGTGTCTATTTAAGCAGTGGCTTCAACTCATGCTACTTAGTAAAATGACTGATATGAACCCACTGCCAGTTTGGAATTTGTATTCAAAACAGGGGATTAAAAAATATGCTGTCAACTAGAGATGGCACATGTAAAAAGCAGGTACTCATTTCCCTTTTACTGGCATTTTTACATCTAGGGGTCCAGAAACATTTCAATACTTCCAAGTATTTAACTTTTATATGATTGTTTTGCCAACATACATTGTTGTGGCTTTTTTCAGTTAGCATAGGAATGCTGTTATTAAAAAAAACAGTTTATACCCAATAGAAAACTTACACATTGACTTGGTAACCTTTTTCTATTTTTCTATAGATTAAAACCACTGTGACATTGATCTTGCTGCCTGTAGATAAAGAGATGTGGCAGACAGGAGTTGCAGAGAGGTAAGATACACAAAGAGAAGGGAAGGAGAATGGATGTGCCAAGCATTTCTCTACCCCTCTTCCTACGTCTTCTTTGTAAACAATCACTCCCAATTCCAAAATCCCTTAGAATGCTGGGCCTTCCTCTTTCACATGTGAAACAATTTTGTTTCAAATTAGAATTAAAAATTAAAAAAAAAATATTTTTTTTAGATGTTGTGTTCCAGAAACCTGTAATAATTTTAAGTGTATATACTTTCTATTTCCATTATTATGAAAAATACCAGCAGCTTACCCTGATGCTCAAGTAAATTGATTTCAAGAGTCCTCAAGTGAGATCAAGAGTTCTTAAAGGAGTCCACTTAACTCTTTTATCATCATGGTGACCAAAAAAAGAAGTAACTAAAAATCTCCTTTTGATACGTTTACACGTATCAACATGTGCACCTCTGGAAAAAAAACATGAGAATCACTGCCAAAACAGTTATTTCTCCTGAAGTTTGTTGTATTCTAATATTTTTAACTAAATATTTATATTTTCAGATTTTTTTTTTTTTTTAATTGGAGTGCAAGGATAAATGTGCAGGCCTTGTGAATCCTTAATATTATTCACTGATCATGAGCTATCCTTTATCAGTAAGAAAAATTCTCATATCTTAATGTGAAGCTTTCTTTATGTGAGAACCTCACCTTTAAGGGTACAATCTGGCTCTCTATTTTGTGACTTCATAACATGAGTCTTAAGTAAAAGAAAGTTAAATAGGCAATAAATGAGTAAATATTAACATGACTTTTTTGCCAACATGGACAATAAACCTAAATAAAGAAGAAACTTTCTTGACTTAAATCAGAACAGTACAATGGCATTCAGTATAACATTTCATGTTATGTCCATGCTTTGCATGTAACTGACTTTGGCATGTGTTTGCACTAGGCCCTTACTATAACTCCTGAAATTCTCATTTAACCCAGAAATGACCTCACCAGGCTTAAATCTGAGTTCTAATTGCTGTGTACATGCCACTGGTTTCAATTCAGTGGATATGCATTATCACAGAGACACCTGAAAGAACTGAATATCTCCATGTTATTTGACATAGATGATAAAGCAGAAAAACAATTTCCTCACGTAGGGAAATAAAGGATCTCTTCTGAGAATATAAAAGGTATTAGTTACTGAGGAGGAAAAGTAAGGAATAAAATGTCATTCAGGAGCTTTTCAGTGATGTTATTAAAGAAACAGAAAAAGTAGAAGCATCAAGGAAAGGTGAGGAGCGCTGGAGAAAGGAAATGTGTGAAGCAAGAGCTTGACAAAATAAGCAGGTGATGTGAGGAAGGTTAAGAGAACCTAATGCATGGTTTCTTAGAGTGGGTGAGGGCATAGCCAGAGTAGCTAAAAGCAGGGATAGTATCAAAATTAGAAATAATATTAGGAGCATAACAAACAAAAAACCTAACTGGAATCTCAGGTAGTAAAGAATCATGCATTCTAGAATGTAAAGTCCACTAAAACTCAAACTTTGAAAATAAAAAAAAATATGAAAATAAAAGAATGTAAGGTTTAGAATGTGTGGTTTTATTTCTTAGAGAAATGCCACAGCATGCTTCAAAGTCTAAACTTTCAGTTTGTGAGACGAAGATCTGCAAATGAGGCAATCCAAAATAATGCTTTCAGGAAAGGTATGGGAAAAAGATTCCTCATAGCTCTGACATCATAGAGCTATCCCTAATTCCACCCAAAATGCTCCCCCTTCCCGTAGTCTTCTCTACTTTTGTTCTGATCTTAAGCCCCTTCTACACATGCCCTGCCACTCCACTAAACATCCTTACATAAAGTTTCTTTCCAGAAATAGTTCCATTACCCAAGCTGTCTTTGAGAAAATATTTTCCTAAAATAGAAATCTCCCTTGTCAGAAAGAGACTGAAGCAACATGCCCACATATAATACTCAAGTGGCTATCAAGAGTGAGATCTGAACATAAAGTGCCTCAGGGAGGCTGAAGAGCCAAACCAGCCTCTTTGAACAACCAGAGACATATGAAAACTGGTTGGCATAAAATCTCAGTTTTGAAAACCACTAGCTTCCTGTGCTTGGGAAGTGACAGTCCAGACCACCTGCAATCTTCTAACGATATCTTCAATATTGTTTCCTTAAAGGGCCTTAAGCTGCTATTAAGAGTTGTATTTTAGCTGAGATAAACCGTGACATGGTTTTGATCCATATCTTAAGGAAACTGCACCTCAAGTGGAAAATTATTCTGATGAATTTCTTTTGACAGATCTGCATCAACCTCTGCAGATTAAGCATAGCAGAGAGTTTGGAACATACTACCTAGTGGCTTGTACTTGGACTGTATCTAAACAGTCCAAGAAGAAAACAGCCTATCAAAAATAAAATAAAATAAATCATAAAAGGTTTGGTGAGTTTCCTTTCAGTCACTTTTTTAGGCCAAACACCATTTAGGATAGAACTAGACATATTTTTTACCTTCTACAATACAAAATAGAGCAGTAGACTATGAAGAAGCCAAACAGTTTTTTTTTTTTTTTCTTTTTGACAGTGAATTCTATCTTGAAATACAGCCGAGGATAGAATGAAAATTGCAGCATAAGACATGTAAAATCATTCATTCTCCTTTATTGCTCAGGCTACCCTTGGAATTCTCTGTATAATTAAAGACATAAGCAATAGGAGCTGTTTGGTGAACTGCAGAACTAATAGTATTATAAACTCATGTACCCCCTGTAACTCCTTGTAACCACACAACCCTCCTATGCTCTGAACCTCCTCTTTCTTATACTCAGTCTGTATGAGCTTCAAATCCTTTGTCTGGCTCCAACATGGTGCTAGGACAGGAATCTAAACCATACCCTCTGTACCTGCAACACTGCTAGGAATCCCATGTCCTTTGTGTACTATAACTATGACCTAAACTTGAAGCAAGATACATAAGAAGTTGAGAGCAGTCTGAAGCCGTGTGTAAACAAATGGGTAAGATAACAGCAGTAAATACTAATAATACTAGCTGATTTTCTGAATTTTGATTTCTCTAGTTAAGCACTGGTTTGCAGAAAAGCACACAGAAACTTAAGGATCTTTTGCTTTCCTATCAAATATGGATGAAACTACTTAGCTGCTTCATAAATTACTGGAAACATGAGGGGAGAGGATAGATAGTTACATCGCAAAATTAAGAAGCCTTGTTTTCTTGGGAAAGTGGCTAAAGAATGTCATAGAAAACGGAGATACTCCTGGGAAGGGGAAAAAGAACATGAGTGAAAAAATCTCTGGGGAGAAATTTAGTATAAGGAAAGAATAAGGAAATAAAATGCTACTCAAAAAACCCAAACCAAAACAAAAAACCTGCTTTTTATTATTGTAGTATTAAGCCTACCCACTTAAAATCATAAGACAGCTAGGAAATGAAAATATTATGGATGTTCCAGCAGCATTACTTGGCCTTAATGATGTCTCGTACAAATTTTATGAAGTATAAGTAGTATACCAACTCACATTTTATCAGAAAAACTACAGCAAAACGGAGTATGTAGGTATGGTAGAACAAGAGTGTATTTGGTTTAGAGTCCAAAGCATTTCATAAATGAGTTCTGGAGTCAATAACATCTGCCCTTAGGCATTGAGATTTGTTGTTCAATTTCCATTTAAAAAAAAAAAAAAAGTCAAACACTTCTACCTGGAATATCTGTCAAAATTAAATACTTAAGCAAAGCATGCTCTTTCATATCTCATCCTAGTCTGGAACTATGTGGAAATATAATTTCTTGAACACATAGCAGCAGCTTGGGTCTGTGTGGCAGACCCTGTAACAACCTTAGATGCAACAAGCCTTGCTGGAACTGAGAGCATGCAGCAGGGTGCTATTGAAACCCTAAGCATCTCCCCCTGGGACTCTGAGCACCTCTGCTAGTCACAGCTGCTGTTGACCTGAGTGGGCTTCATGTAAAGAAAAATCCTCAGCTGGCTTCACACTAATCTGCAGAGTGTAAAGTTGTTTTGTCTTTCATTAACTCAGCACTGTTCAAATAATTGAATCATAGAATCATTTCAATTGGAAAAGACCTTTAAGATCATCTAGTCCAACCGTTAACCTAACACTGCCAAGCCCACCACTAAATCATACCTCTAAGCACCTTGTCTATATATTTTTTAAATACCTCTAGGGAGGGTGACCCAAGCAATTCCCTGAGCAGCCTGTTCCAATACTTAACAATCCTTTCTGTGAAGAAATTTTTCCTAATATCCAACCTAAACCACTCCTGATGTGACTTGAAGCCATTTCCTCTTGTCCTATGACTTGTTACTTAGGAGAAAAGTCTGAATCCTAACACACTACAACTTCCTTTCAGGATAGACATATGATTTCTATGAGAAGTGTTTTCCATTGCTCCAAGCTTTACACTGGTTCTGAGACAGGATTCACAGGCTATTATAATTGCATTCATAAATCTGTTAGCCTGAGACAGCTATAATTGGAGCCCCTCTGTGTGTTTCTGACATGGAATGGCATCATCACAACACAAACATAATCCAGTCACTGATAATAAAGAAATTTAGTTGTCCCTGTTGTTCCTTTTGAAAGGCTATTCCAGAACCTCTTGTATCCGAGAGGCACAATGCTAATTTCTACTATTTCATCCAACATTCACCATTGTACTGTTAAGTTTCACAGTATTCTTATTCTAGCACTCAAGAACTTCTGATTGCCAGTACTTCCAAACCCGTACAGCTCCTAGCACAAACACAGTTATTAAAACTTGAAATAATATCAGTCCTGGAGAAACCCTCCTTGCAATCTCCCTCCAGCCTGAAGAAGTGATTTAACAATACACGCTTATTTAAATACATGCTTACTACTTAAAACTTCTCTACATACCCTTCTCTGTCTTGTCTTTTCATTTCTCGTTAGATAGAGCATTATATATATATCAAATACTTTACCCAAACACCAGATGGGAGATCTACCTATTTTTTGTTTTCTAGAAAATCGGGTATCTTATAAGGGGAAAAATATTTATTTGGATTGGCACAGTCTACCCACCTTCTTTTTCGTCCCTATTTTTACTTATCTATGTGCCCTTGACTCTTTTCTTTAACAAAAGTGTCAAAATTATACTATGAAGCAGTGCATACTAGTGATTTCAGACTAAAGGGCCTGATATACTAATAATTTAACGTATTTTCTCTACCCATTTCACTAGAAGTGCTACGTTTACCAAACCACCAGTCCCACAGTATTCATTTTCCATTTTGAAAGCTTTATTATGAATTTTGACTATTTGACCTTTTTTTTTTTATTCTTTTTCTTTTTTTTTTTTTTATTTTTTATATTCCATTCTGATGCCTTTTCTGGTTCCAGGCTTTTACAGAATAGGCCATTGTAACAGACGAGACAGTTTTTTATTATTTTTGACTTCCCATCCAGCATAATACCAGGGCATGCCCC
>NW_008590762.1:0-29070 GCF_000691845.1 Merops nubicus
CTTTTTACACAGAACCAGGACAGATGGTGACAGAGATCCACTGAATTTACAAGTCTAGTGCACAAATCAAATGTCCAAACTGTATTATGCTATGTTAACATTTGGTCTAGGTCAGTGCACTTCTAGAGCTATTGAATACATGAGATTGGATTTAGCTATTTTACATAATCTGTGTGCCTTCGGAGAGCTGAAGCCAAAGGACAATTGAGACAAAACTTGACAAAATTATAGAATTATATAATTGTGTATCTTGGAAAAGACCTTTAAGATCATAAAGTCCAACTGTTAACCTAGCCCTGCCAAGTCCACCATTTCTATCAGAGCCACAACTACATGTCTTTCAAGTAGCTCCAGGGATGGTGACTCAACCACTTCCCTGGGTAGCTTGCTGCAATGCTTGACAAACCTTTCGGTGAAGAAATTTTTCCTAATATCCAAACTAAACCTCCCCTAGCACAACTAGAAGCTATTTTCTCTTGTTCTTCTTGTTATTGGGAAAAAGAGATCAACACCACCTTGCTACAACGTCATTTCAGGTAGTTGTAGGTAGTGAACAGGTCTTTAATGCATGCTGGGGAAGAGTGGTCTTCCTTAATCTCTAGCCAAAAGCTGGAATAACAAGACTACACATACTTAAAATTGGTTGACAAGAAAATTTTGCTTCAAGGTGAACAGTCCTTTGCTCTTTTAACTATTTTTTAATTAACTGCCTGATGAGATCAGAAATGTTTTTAATTGTAACACACCAGTTTACTTGTAAAAATGCCATAGAAGAACATTTTAAAATGGTGTGTGGCAGGGATTTACTGTGTAGAGAGAAAGCAAAGTTGTGAAGAATGTGTGGAGTCAGAAAGAAATCACAAGGAAGTGTCACTAGGGAGTTTGTCACCCAAAGAATTTCTTGGACCCATTATTACAATAATTTCACAATGACAAGGAAAGCGCGGGGACATGCGATCTTATGCTTCCTGAAAGAAACAAATAAATTTACTAATTTGCTAGAGATATTTCCGAACATGGAGGTTGACTAATTATGATTAGCATTACCAATTTCTAATTTGTCACTATAATGATGAATTATACTGGATTGGACTTTGTTTCTGCTGAAGTCAGTAATAGAAATCTCCACAAACCCCATAATTTCATAATTACAGCATGAAAGTTCACACCCATTTGGAAGGGATGCATAACCTACTGCAAGCATAACCTAGTGCAAGCAGTATTTCATTGTAGTCACAAGTGGACAAGTTTGCGTGGTACAAAGGGCCTAGAAGAATACCATCCATTTGCTTTCTTATGTATGTCTGCATGAAGGCATAAATACTATTACTCCTCTGCTCTCAAAACTCATTAATGTCAAGAAGAATAAGGCTTATCCTTATTCACAGAGATGAAATGTCCTTCATTTTCCCTTGCCAAATGAAACCCAAACGCTGCTCTGTAATGCTGTTCTCCTTAGCATGCCATAAAATTTTTTTGGCACACAAAAAAAAATTAGGATTCAAGTAGTTCAATATTTTGTCAGTTTTTCAGATTAGGAGAGTGTAAGAAACTCCATTAAAACATACTGGCATTTTAACAGCTTCTGGTTGCTCCCGACTTTGGAAGGACAAGAATCTCTCTCCCTCTGTACATTCATAAGCTTTAGTAAACTTGTTCATTTCATCTTCATGCTAATATTGGGGCATTACTTGGCTTGCTCGAAGGACTTGGAACCTGTATCACTGCTTTGCATCTCTGTTACATAAGTAATAAAACTTCATCTACCCAAAATAATTTATGTTGCACAAATGAGTATATACAATCCTAATGGAATTCATAGAAAACAATTTATTAAATAAGAGATAAAGGATAAAGATATTATTTTTGGCTATCTGCTATGGACTCTAGAATATTGCAAATAAAATAAATAAACCCCACAAGAATATTAAAAAAGCCATCCTGAATTATTCCTATGCAGCCTGCAAGCTTTTTTCATCCACATCATATCAACTGTAAACAAATTGAGATAAGTTCACCACATCAAAGAATGGGTATTATATTCTGAAGTTAGAATTCACCAATCCAAACCTCAATGATTTTTTGATAGGCAAAATTCCTAAGCACCACTTCCTATTCCATTCCCTTTCTTGAGGTAATAATTATTTTCATTTGTCTCATCTTGATGGCTACCAAAGTGCCACTGAGGTGTAACTAGCTTGTTCACAGATAGTAATTCCCACCGATGTAGCTGCCTCACTTTTAATTACCAGTGGAGGGAAAATAAAATCAGATATAACACACATGATAAGGCTCCTCCTATCACTTTCTGTATGTAGCACTGACCGGTTTGTTTTTATCCTGCATTAGAGACATTTTTAAGTGGAAAAAACAATCATGTGCTTCCATCTATTTGAGAAGTTCTTTGTAAATGGGATATCACAGAACAGTTCCCATTTTGTAAAGCAGTTCCATGCGCTCCTTTTTAGATCTTTGTGATTACATTTTCTCATAGTTCAATGATAATATGAAATTCCATTTACAAATACACCTTCAGTGCAATCAGCAATCAACTTCAGAAAAAAAACTTATCTGTATATGAGTTGTTTTGAGGCTTTCTTTACTTACCTGCAATGAACAGAAATTGGCCCGTCCTGACCAAACTGCTCTTTTGTTTTATGCACTTGGCCTATGAAGTCAATAAATCCTTCTCCAGACTTTGGCACACCTTGTTCTGGCCAGTCAGTGAACTGGAACTGCCTCACTGTTCGGGACTGGCCATCCTTTAAAAAAAGACAAATAATGTATCCCAAAAGCATGTTTTAGAGGCTGGAAGTCAGTCAACCAACAACCAAAAAGACAATCACAAAACAAAGACATTGAGATGAGGTGGGAAACTGTTACAATGACATTTATGAAGACTCTTTCAATCGCAGTACTGGCTGGTGCTTTTGAATGTGTGTGCCCAGAAGTGCTGTTTCATTAACAACTTTTCATAGATTCCCTTCTGCACTGGATAGGAGAGCTGTTTGACATTCTGCCTGTGTAGAAGGCATGCCTGAGGCTAACAACAGAACAATGTCACCAGGTTTTTTTTTTTTTTTTTTTTTTTTTTGTAAGTTATGTTTTGAATCCTGCAGACCGCAAATTGTTTTGAATATAGAACAGGTAGAATAAGGCTATCCAGTCTGACTCTCCACTTCCTAGATATATTCATCTACTGCATGGTGGTATCTGATAAGACTCATTCAGTCATTGCCCTCTTTGCAGATGATATCTGTAATAGTACAGTGCTTTCTATGAGGTGGACATTTGCCTGAAAGAAGATGGGTCAATACAAATTAGTTGTTTAACAAACCATAAACTTCCCTTCAACCATTGTAATTTCATTTACTAGCAGCTTGGGCTCAGTAAAAATCAAGAAGAAGGGCCTCCTTCCTCAAAACAAGTAGGCTGAAGCTGTTCATTCCCTTTGGTTAGGAATACTAACAGGATTGTTTAAAACTGCAGAAAACCAAGCATCCTAATTTTTATAATGAAGTCAATGGAAGTATTAAATACCATCTTCTGCTGTATGCCTATTTAATGCGTAAATGGTCAGGACACAAAACCAGAAAAAATACAATAGAAACAAATGAAGGAAATTTGTTCTGAATTTTCAAACATTGTTCTTGATTACTTTGACACTGTCAGATTGCACAGCTTATATGTTTTAAAAGCAAGGGCATAAAAGCCCTTACCTGAGCCACTAATGTGAACTAGTGCCTCTGGACGTATGGTTTCCTAAGCACCCACCCTGCTACGTCTTCAAAATTATCTTCTACTAAGCAAAGCTCATGAAGAATTGAAATTATTATAGGCATCAAGTTATACTAGAGGCAAGAACAATCTTTACGAATTTTTCCACTACCACTAACACTCAGATTTTACAGACCTTTGAAATGAAGTCAAAGTAGTTTTAAGAATAAACAAAGAAAAACCCAATATTTTGCTTTTTTGTTTCCTCTACTACTGTGCGGTTTTGCCTCCTATGTCCTAGATGAGTAAGGAGAATAGAAAATGGGTGTAAGTGCCAGTCACTGCTGGACACACATACACTTCTTTTACTGTCTCTTATACTCCTACTAGACCACCGTGACAATTAAGTAGTCTATTTCTGTGGGATGTTTTTGCCCACTTACAAAGGAAAAAAAAAACTTCAAAAACATTTACGCAGTTTTATTTCTTGTGGACTTAAGCACAAAGAACTAAATACTTCCTACCAAAACTGCATTCAGTTAATGCAGACTTCTCTTACATTGGTCTCTGTGACCCCATTTTCGCTCAAGAAGACATAATGAAATTATATCCTTCGGACAGCCTTAAGCACATGACATTAGTTAATCAAAAAGACTAACAACAGGTTGATTCCCTCCACAATAACCTGCCATTCTTCTAAAATAAAGAAAAAAAAAATATGTCTGACTCCTACCATGTTTGTTAAGTAGATGGAAGCTCTTCAGCAATTTCTGACCCTGATAAGAATTATGCTAGAACAACAGTAACTTTTTAGGGGTAGAAAAGATAAGAAATACACTGCTTTACTCAAGCCCAGGCTGTCATTGGAAAGACCACAAATTTCAATGTGCGAAATAGACCCGGCAGTAAATACGTATTCTTCAGATGTGTCTAACCACAGCTGAACCAGTATATTTCATGATCACAGTAACTCAGTAACCCAGTGTGAATCTATGAAAGCCTTTGTGATTTAGTTTTAATGGCAGTAACTTCTGTTATTTAATGCTATTTAATGAGCACAGAAGTAAAGTTAGTCTGTCTGATGTTAGAGTAGCATTAAAGCATATTGGGAACTAATCTGCAATTTCTTACACAGCTCCCTTTGCTACTGACATTATAAACAGTGCTGTTTTCTTCTAGTGACATGCTTGTCAATAGCAGTCCAAATAAAAATGTCAAATTTTATTAAAATCTTTACTTTCAAATATTGTGACAGTTTGCACAGTTAGTTATCAAAATATGAACTTTCAGATCCCGACATGGAGCGGAGCACTTTTAATGTATCATCCTATTGATTGTCTGACCATTTGGATTTCTACTTGCTTCTCACAGGGGATATTCAATTGTCTTTTGATGAGGCTGTAGAATTCATAATACTCTCTTACAGCCATCACTAATTGTTTAACCTTAAATGAGGCTGCCCAAACAGATTGACCTCTGGAGTTTACAGAGCAAGTGAGTATAAACCAGCCAGGAACAGCAGACTGAAACAGCTACAGAGGTCCATTTCACCTTACAACAATTCACAGCTCAGTTTCAGAAATAACAGGGAGTTCCACAGCAGACACTTGCTGCTGACACCTACAAAGGCAGTGTGCTTCTTTTCTTGTCACGGGGGAATAATTGGCCAGCTTGGCTCTGCGCCACATCACAGATGGTATTCTAACGTTACAGATGGGTTTGGACATGAGAGGAAGAGAGGCTGGTTAAAACTGCTGCAGCATTTACTCTTCTTTGAATACAACAATTTAGTTACATAGTCTCAATTACAGGGTGTGACAGCCATAAAAGCCTAAGTACAGGAAAACTATAATATACATTTTGGTAAGTAGTCCCTACAGCTTTCAGTAAGTTTGGAAGGAGATATAGTTTCCCAGCATATCTAGAAAATTGAAGATGGCCCTGTGATCTTGCCAGTGTGTTGCTTAACAAAATTTGGTCCATCAAGGTAAAGATATTTTTACAATTTCAGAACTAATGGTATATGATGGTAAAATGCCATGACACGATTGCCAAGGTGCACATATGCTTGGCACTTCTTAAAAGAAGTGTGCTAATATTGGGTACAATAAAACTATTTCTGGCAAATTAACTTATGTGACCCTTTTAGATTGTTTACTGATGTGTGATTATAAGTAAACAGACTTCCATAAATATACTAGTTTGCATGAATTTCAACTACAGCTGAAAAACAACATTTTTTGATATAATTGTTATTTTATGATCCTATTTTGGTGAATTATGTCACATAAGATTTCTTCCAGTTTGAGATGGAACAGCTGATCTATGAAAAATATTGGCACAGTTGTAATGAAATTGGCTTTGACTGCATATGCTTACAAGTGTAGTTAAAGACTGATATTAGGAGTCTGTTCTTATCTACTTTTGTTAAGCATAAATAGGTTAGAGAAGCTATGAGTCATGTGATTCTTACTGGATTCCAAATAGAATGAAAATCAGATCCTGTGTGTCTACAGCTTCTTTTTAAAAACACGCACCTAAGTCTCATTTTCCAAATTAAAATGTTGATATGCTACTTGGTTAGTGACAATACTGTCTAGCTAATTGTCAATAGTACCTAATTTTACTTGAGGCAGCAGTCTAGCTAACCATCAGAAAGTCTAGTATTTTGGATGCTGACTGGTAACTGAGTAATCACTCATGTGAGTTTACATTACCTGGACAGTACATCCTGCTATTTGCTTGAACAAATAGTATTCTAAAGTGCTTACAAAAATGGAGGCTGTCAGTAATTTTTCCTTCCATGAAGACTAAAGTGCTAGAAATCAAAAGTCTGAGAAATGCCAAATAAGTATTTAAAGTTTATGTATATTTAATCCTGTATTGGTGCTCAGTTTTGGACTCAGAAGTTCAGATAAGAAATGCAGTGCGAAAATGAGGATGCTAGGGTCACAGCTTTATGTATCTACTCTGCAAATATACAACAGTGCTGAAAATAGACTATGCCAAAAAATCAAATTACAATGTGCAAAGCCTGTCAAGCTTTTCTCATGAATGCTATTTGCTCTGCAGTTTTTAAATCTCAACATATTAACCTTCATACTCATTCTGCCTAGACGGTGGTGCAAACCAACATATTTACAGCTGTAAGTGACAAAAACGGCCCCCTGAAATGATTAAGGGGGAAACGGGGAAAAATGAGAAAATGATCCTCAAATCATCTAATGTATTTTGGCACAAACAGTTATCCAGAAATTTACAAAGTTATGCTGTCCAGATGTTTAATCTGAACTAAGTCAATTGCTCTTACACAACAATCCCATTTATTCAATAATAACTTTATCTGCTTTTTGTTTATTGCTTGTAGAAAGTACACTCATAGGGGTTTTTCCTTCATAATAATAAAAATGGGGGAGAGGAGGAAAGAGGGTAAAAAAAGAAATTGACATTTTCTTTAGTAAGTGTACTTAGTTACTAGTTACATTACTACTGTAATGCTACGTTAACTTACCCTTGCATCTGTAACCTTGAATTCCCTCAGAATATACTGTGGCATGTTGTACTCTGCCATAGGATCTACCACAAAATACTGGTATCTGGCTGAGCGCTCTGCAGGCCAATACTGGTGGCATTTTTCCTACAAAATAATGAAGCAAAATCCATTTTCTACTACTCAAGACCACTACAATAATCTGGTATAAACCTTTTTTTCACTCAGATAATACTCATGGGAAGTGCCATTAGTGACAGAAATATGAACTGTTTATATTGGATGTGAAGTTCCATACCTGGACTAAAAAATTATCTTCAGTACTGCATTGCAAAGAGATTCTCTCTAGTTGCTGTACATTTAAACTCATTTATAGTTCTGCTCAGTTCTATTATTAATCAGTGAAAAGATCTACCCCTTTCAATACAGAAAAGAATTTAAATCTTGAGGCCATCTTCAGTATTCTTTCTTGTTCCCTGTTGAAGCAAGTCCCCCTGGCCTCAGTCAAGACTTGATGTCTGCACCCACTAGCCATGTCCTGAATCACCTCTATTCCCCAAACATATGCCCTGAGTCAGATTTCACTTATCACATACTACCTTTATCTTGATGTAAACCTGTCCAGATTGTAAACTGTTTTGGTCTTCCCATTACACAAACCTGCACTCAGGTGAGTTTAGGAGTGTAAACTGCGTGCTGAAGCTTTAAAGTTCCATGTTACAAAGACACAGGAGACATTCAGATTCGAAAATCCAACACTTCCTTTTAACATTGTTAAAAAAGGTGCCGCAAAAAGTGAAGTTTACAGGTAATGAATCCTCATTTTACAATAGAGAGCAATGCTATCTCTTCATACTTCAAAACATCAACGTGCAAAGTTGCTGAATCTCCTTATACCTAATGATCAACAATGCTACCGACATTTCAAAAGGAGAAGGAACTTAAATCGTCAGCTTTACCTTTAGTCATTCTTGTAACAACGAAATAAAAAAAATCTTACTAACATTTTAGTAAGGGTGTATGGCAACATTACTTACTCTGCCCATTTCTCGTAGTTTAGTGAGCATGACCACAATTGTAGAATTATGCTCCCAGAGCATTCTCCAGAAGTCTTCAGTGGTTTCTGCTAAAGGACCCTGTGTAGCTATGTAAGCTTTTTGTTGTCTATATTGAAAAAATAAAGTAAATTAAGAACAATATTTTAATTAAAAAAGTGAATTGATGAACATGTTCTTTGTTTATACATAAACATTATCTACATGAAAAATTTATATACTATTAGTAATAAGCATATTAAAATCTTATTATGATTGTTTAATTAAAATATGACTTTTTATTTTTAGAACTTTGAGAGGGAAATTACTCTGCTAATATTATGATGTATGTCTTTATTATTATTATTTAAACGTTAATGCAACTCTAATAGTTCAATTTTTTGTGCTGTAAAAAGCACTTAAGAAACACTTAGTAGTGCTGGTTCATTTTGTAGAAATAACTGTCTAACAATCTATTAAATTTACAAATTATAGCATCAAGCAGTTTCTTTATTAACTCCTTTTCATCAGTCTGATGCCTGCACCAAAAGTAAGGCAGGAAGAAATTTCAGGAATGGAGTGCACTGCATTTCCAGGCCTTAATACCCTACTAGCGGTAGCTACCACCAGGCTGTTAAAACTTTTGGATCAGATGACGACCCGCTCATGTTGTTCTTGCTTCTTTCAATGAACAGAAACACCTTCATGTGTGGAGATGAATACAGTTGCAACTATGAAGCAGAGGTTCACAGAATGATCTCTGTGGGCAGGGATACTCAAGCATACCTAAACTGCCTTAGGGAAACTATACTGCTTCTCCTTCATGCCTTTCCCTAGCAGCTGCTTGGACTTAAGGCCGAGGGCACATTGCTCCATGTTATCATGAGGATGCTGGTGGGCTACACAATTGTTTAAAATGTATGAAATGCTTTTGGTGGCTAGGTCTTGTCTTAATTGGCATCCCAAGATCATAAGTTATCACCCTGACATAGAGAATGCATCTCCTGTATGTTATTTCAATATACCTTTTCAAGTAGAATAGTTGAGAACAACAGAAGTTCCAAATCATGAATGTGCTTAAAATCTTCAGCTTGTAAAATATACTGGGAGTTCTTAATGGTTTAAAGGTAGGCAAAAATATAATGTTTAAGACCCTGTGTCATTTACAGAAATTTCCTGTATTGCATGAGTGAAAATCTAAACATTTAATTAATATATAAAATGAATAAAATAATATTTTAAACCTCACCCAATCAAACATGGCATGCACAAATAACAATACTAAATTTCAATATTAAATATTGTTAATTTCAATATAATTACATAAATATTTTTGTAAACATATAAAACAGCCTGTGTGAGTACACATCAGCATCAGTACCTGTATCCATCAATGAAACTGGCATTAATATAATCAGAGCCTTCTACTCCTCGGATTGGCTGCAAGCATACCCTTGTAGAATCAAATGGCATAATATTGACAAGGCGATTTTTGAATTTATTACATGGAAGATTGGCACTGATGAATCTTGAAGTGTGAGCCTTAGAGCTAGCAAGACGCTGTTGAAAAGAAATTAAAAGTATTAAGGCCAGGTATAACAAAAACAAATTGCACTAACTATCAGATTTGATAATCTCTGCTCATTATCCATTAATGAATAATTTGAATTTCAGATGCTTACTTTTCCATATTCTACTGCATTATCTAAATATTTTTAAAGCTTCTTTAAGACCTTATCAAAGATTAATGCCAGCTGCAGTAATACATACGGACAAATCTGAGTATTAAACCATTACACAAATACATGTTTCAAGCTATTCAAACAGTAAGGGAACAAGCAGGGTTAAACCGTCCTCCCTGAACAGTTCTCATCTGGACACCAACTGAGGACAGAATTTTACATTTTACAGAGGATTGTTTTCCTAACTTGAAATTTTAACCTGCAAATGTCTTATCTTTTCATTACCGGAAACAACCGGTGGAGGACAGAGCAGCATTAACTGTTACATCATTTGGCTTTGGTTCCCCACAACATAAAATCCCAGTACCTTAAATTCCAGTTCCATTCCTGTGACATTCTCGCCTGTTTCTATCTGTGTCAGCTTCTGGATATATGCATACAGGTTTCTGGCTGGCACTTCGGTATTTCCACATGTCACTGCTTCCAGCAGCGCATCGTGGATAAAGATGTATTGGTCCTCAGTTTGAACCATGTAATTCCTCTGTGCTCTCATTAGAGTTACGTGGCCATAAATATCTACAGTCTTTTCATGCTTTATTCTCTCTAACATGGCATCTATCACAATGAAACAGCCAGTCCTGCCGACCCCAGCACTAAAAGAAATGAACACAGGAAGGAAAACATGAAGGACTATTTCAGGCATTATGTTTACTTTTATGGCATTCAAGTTTTAAAGTTTTGTAACACTTATTGGAACAGAACATTTTCCTGAAAATAAAAATCAGCGTTTATGAAAAAGGTTGGTGCCCTGAAATAAGTAAACTCCTTTAACAGACATTACAAGCAATTGAGAACATGGAATGCTTTTAAAATGGGATGTTTATATCTTGCAGTTTCAGGCTTGACTATAATAGAAATATACCACATTGCAACATGTTCTAGAAATATGTGTTCTTAAAAACAAAAATTACTGGAGATGATGAATCCTCTAAGAATTCAAGCTTTATTTGTAGTATGATTTCTAACTCATTAAACGTGATGGTTTAGCTATTCTGTTTACCAAAGTGAATTTATTGGCAAACAATAACGTTATGGAAAATGAGTCTTACATATTTCTATTGTGCTTTGGAGGTAAATTTTCTAGCCCTCTTCCAAC
Organism: Merops nubicus; assembly: GCF_000691845.1. Taxonomy (NCBI): domain Eukaryota; kingdom Metazoa; phylum Chordata; class Aves; order Coraciiformes; family Meropidae; genus Merops; species Merops nubicus. The sequence goes on from NW_008590762.1 coordinate 11,080, forward strand.
TCTGTCAATGTTGGACTCCTATTAAAAAACTTTGTTCTGTCCTCTGCTCTTTCACTTAGCCAGGCTACACTGTTACTCTTTGCAATGCAGAGTCATGCCTGGTTAGCTGTGCTGGCTGTACACTCAGGAAATCTCCAGTTGTCACGTCAATGTCTATCCTGCATCTCTAGAGAAGTGTAAGAAAGTTCTGGAATGGCCAGAACCTGGACCAGGAGGCTCTGTCATCTCACTATTTCAAAGGACAGATCACAAAAGGACTAGAATGTGCTTAAAGATAGTTTGAAATCACAGCATTGAATTAATGTCCAGACTGAGTGAGAAATATTTTCCAGGCACAGGTAAAGATAGTGCTTCCTCACAGGTTCTGAGTCAGTGTTTTATTTCAGGCAGAGCTGACATGAAGTTGCATCAGTCCTGTTGAGACCAAAGAACTTGTACTAGTTCTTAGTTTTCTGCACAGTAAGGTATTCCTCAGGAACAGGTTTGAGCTAGAAAGTTGCATTCCCCTTTCTGGTGGGACTTGAGGGTTGAAGACCTGGGTCAGCTACTATGAGCTTGGCACAGGAATAAAACTTGATCATGAAACACACAGGTGGATCTAAGGGAGTTAAATTTGTCTCACTAATATATCTACTTAACAGCAGTTTATCTTTCTGATACCTGCTGTCAAAATGTGCCAGACTTTAAAGGACTTCCAGTGATGCCCTCTCTATCTTAAAGGTGTTGTCTGTTACATGCATGGGCTACCTTTAATAACTCCTGATAGCAATGCTGTGCAATCAGGAGAGGAAAAAGAGATACAGTTCTCACTTTGATGTGATACTATTAGTCATACATGATCCTTTATTAAACATTTGGCATAACTGAACAGGAATGATATAGAAGGAATACGAAAATGACCACAGAATACACAAGACCAGAAAATATACTGAAGGTCTGAATATGCAACTTGTGTGCTAAACAGAGCCATATTTCCTAAAATCGCTACAGGAATTCTCTTACGGAGATGTTTGGACATCAACAGTAATGAATCAAATCCTCAGATGGATGATTCTCTTTTCCAGCCATGTATATGCCTGAACTTTATGAAGTTTTGTTTCAACTACTTGCATACATGTAAGCTACATAAATCACAAGTACAAAATATAATTTTTTTTTTCTATCTTTTTTAGAACCAGGACCACATCATGCCTGTGATAATCAATGGCAAGTTTCTGGCATCCTAAACTGCTTAACTGTTTTCAGTATGCAGCATGTACTACAGTAAGGAAAAATGTACAAACCCTCCAGACATTATCTACATTAAGGATATTAAAGAACACCACAAACCAACATTTTCTGAAAAGAGAGAGACAGTAATAAAAATAATTATAACACAGCTACTAGAGGACAATTATGTAAAAGTAAAAAACTTCTGATAGTTCCTATATTTTCATGAGATACTAAATATCTTAAATCCATCCTGCAATCAATAATCAATGGTAAACCTTTATTTTTTTGCACAGTTATCAGCAAACTACATTTACTTACAACCAAATCGGAAAGAAGTACAGAGCAGAAAGACATTTTAGTCTCACAGGAGTTAAGTTTTGCTTCTATGATTTCATATTTACATACTGTTAATTATATATTCTTGCCACCAGTTACTCCTCCAAGAAGCAGATCTCCTTCAAACAGCTGAGGACGTCTGCTGACAGTCCAAATGCATCAATCTCAACTTTCTTAGATGTCATTCTGACAAGAATTAATCAATATTCTGAGCTTAAGAAAACACACCAATCAATGATATTGATCAATGGGAGTTCTATAGAAAGAAAATATACAGATAAATGAAATTATGGCTATCTTAGCTAAATGGGAGTTCACTTACCTTATATAATAAAAGCTCTGCATTCCAGAAAACTCTAGTGACCCTAATGTTGGTAATAATCATGGAGGAAAACTCAAAAAATTGTCTCATTTTTCTTTTCTATTTTTGGATTGCAAAGAAATCACCACAACTAGCACACATTTGTATGTCTGACTGGTTTATATAAAATTTTAAACCATCTCTATCATGATTCTTCCTTGCATTTGGTTTTTATCAATCTAACAAGTGCTGGCTAAGTGAGAAATAAGAAGGTTTGAATGTGCAGATGTTCTAAGTAGTTTAGAATATGGCTGTCTTTCCTATCACATACCAATGAATTAATGTTCCAGCACTGTGTTTATAACGGGATATGGTATTTTTCACCTCAAACGTTAAGAGGTTCACTGGTACCTACAGACTACAATGCCAAAAATTCCAGAACAGTTAAAGCTTGTACTTTCATCTGGAACAAGCAGTTTTCATTTCTTATCTTCACATTTTGCATTATCATTTATATACTTATTTTTCCCCTGAGCAAACTCCAAGAGGAGTGGTTATTAGCATACCGCATTGCTGGAGAGACTTGCTAGTTTACAGGTTTATGCAGAGCTTGTGAAGACCATGACAACAGACCAAAACACATTACTACACACCAATGTTTTCATGGTAAGTATGGAAGGGTCTACACACTACATTTATTGAGACATTTGGCTCCACTGGGCTCCTGACAATCTACTCTCCAGATCCTTTTATTGAGCAAGATATTTTAGTACCTTAAGGTGCTCACGACACTACAAAACTGTCAATTACAAATGAGCTGCACAACTACCAGACTACCCTTTTCACTTCCCAGGTAAAAATGGAGCCAATGCTATGAATATTTTAACTTCCTTCCTCTTTGACCCTACATATCTTCTAACTCCAAACTCCAACAATTTCATCTACAAGAGGAAGATATTATCCTATCATTATCTCCCATTTCTTCTTCTCTTCTGCTGTCATACAGACTTCTTAACATGGTACAGCTACACAGCTGTGAAGTCATGCAGGTTGAATCCTCATCAATATGCCACTGGAATATTAAAAAAAGAATTACAATATTCCTACCTACTTACTGCAAACAATGTTAATTCAGCTAATGAGAATAATTTCACAAATTCAGCCTATACTTGTAATTTACTTTCTCACCCTTTTGGTTTGCATCTTTTGGTGTTAGCTGAAAATCTAAGCAGTCTATTAAATAAATATGCCTACGAGGAAACTTTTACTGCTTTAAACATTATTATTTATCCTATTATAACATTTGCTTTCAATTTCTAAAACCACAATTGATTCAGTCCCATGAACTGAAACATGTTTAATGTCCTGTGATATTGCAATCCACAAAAAGAAAAATTAAGATGCATGAGGGGGGCATTCCATATTAAAATCATTGTATGGATGTGTTAAAGGTTGGCTTTTGTGATTAATTTGTAGCTGTTTCAATGATGACCCTTTACTGTTACTTCGGTGATTTGGCAAAGGAAGGCTGTGTAATTGTCAGTATTCACAGATCATTTAATTGGAAGCAAAGACAGTAAAATATGGACCAAAAATCGTTTAGGACATTTTTGACTCGTATCAGGGGAAAAATTTATGGAATATTACAATTTTAGATTGAATGAAGCTTGCATTTATGAACTGAAAGTACATAAAATTGCTTGTGATATGGGAAACATAAAAATGCCTGAATTTTACTGAGGAACTTCATATGATGAATTAGTTGCCAATCCCACAGAAATTCTGTACTTGTTATGACAAAGGCAATATTTAAATTATTTTCTTCTTTTCCTCTTAGGAAATTAAAACATGGTTGAAAATCCCCCCTGTACAAGAGGCAGCAAAAAAACCTCATATGAAAGCACTGAACATCTTTTTGAAGGGATACATCTGACTGAAATAGCATAAAGACCCTGTGCAAAGAGGTAAATTTGGACTTCATTTTAGAAGAGATACCAGACTGCTTAAATAATTGAGAATTGTTCTGCATGTACACAATGACTTTTGTTTCTTCTCACTGTGGTTATGGTTGGATATCAGCAATCAAGTATGGTATATCACACATTTTCAGGTGTAATGCTTCATCAAAAAAAAGGCTTTAGCCATTGCATTTTCTTTATTTCTATTCTATGCATGGAGGCAACCATATTTGTCACTGAAATCATATAAAGCTTCTTGAAAGGAACAAGGGAAGAAAAAAAATCAGAAAACAGAAGATTTCACTACAGGTAGATAAGGTTCAGCCTAGAGGTCCCTGAAGTTTTCATACATAGCTGACAAAAGCATAGAAGGCTCATAAATCAAAAGTCAGCTTTAGATCCTTCTTCCTTTACTGAGCTTTATGAAGATTTTCCTCTCAGTCTGCGTGATCTGAGAATTCTACCATTACCACAAATTCTTCAAAAAGAACTGCACCAAACTCAAGCCTGTTCTTTTGTAATCTACAATTGCAGAAGCGTACTAATGTTCAGGAAGTAAATCTGTTCTTCATCTAATCCTGAGTTCAGCTCTGGAGAGATCAAGCATAAGAAGCTGTCTTAACAAATTGTGTCATGAACAGAAACAAACTCTCAAATATTAAAACATACAGAATCAAGACTCCAAGAAATTTCTTTAACAAATCCTGTGTACAATGAATACTTATTTATTAAAATAATCTTAAAAGACAAATTTTCCATGCAGGATAAACATGTAGCATTAGTAATGTTGACCAAAACAAAAACATGTTAAGAGATGCTTCTAGTAAGGATGTTCCATTACAGCAGTTCAAATCCTCTCAGTAGACTTTAAATCCAGGTCTGTCATGAGCCAGAACTTTCCAGAATTGCAAAAGGACTCCTACCTAGCTTCAAAGTAATATAGGAATGTAATTATGGAAGCATATAATGTAAAGAACAACTTCACTAACTGATGGCTCACAGGTGTTAGAAATAATTTCTGTGTTAGCAGTGGAGGAAGATGTACTATGTTGCACTATGAAAGTAAAGGATACATAAAGAGTTCATTATAGTAACTGAGTGAAAGAAAATACCACTTAAAAGCACAATAACAGCCAAAGGTAACTTCTGAGCATACTTCTAAAATGTGACAGTCATTTACACGAAGTTACACTTTTCTTGCACTGCAATTACATTAGGAGATTTCTGTAGAACTAATTTGAAGGATTTTGTGGGATATTGTCATTCACTCTCACGCTCATTCACTCACTCACCACGCTGTGAATCCAGTATTTACTTAAGGATTCTGTAAATTTTCCCTTGAATGACATTCTGCAGTCATTCTGCATGCCAAAGGGATGCCCTTGCATTTGCCTCCACAAGCAGTGTGGCCCATCTCAAGAATGACAGAAGAAACATAACAAAGAGGATGACAATGTATGAAAAGGAGGTTAATCAAGCTCAGCTTAGAGTAGAAAGGACTCAAGAGAAAGGGAGATATGAAGAAGGGATTAAAACGGTGAGTTATGTAGAGGAGGTTAAAAGGAAATGACTATTCATTTTTTGTTTGTAACACAAAAAATTATGATACAGAGAATTTAAACAGGAAGTTGTTTTTCATGTAGTACTTAATTAAATTGTGAAACTTGTTGCAGAATATCATGGATTGCAAAAAGAAAGAAACGGAGGAAAGGACTCATTATGGGTTATTAACCAACAAGTTACAGATGTATCTTCTCCTACAGAAATCCTTGTATTGGACTTTGCTGGAATTTGCACAGGCAGTCTAAGAAAATAATATTCTAGGTATGTCCTGGGAGTGAACCTTAAACACATTGTGTAAATTTGGTCTCATGGTCCCACACACTTAAAGAAAGCACAAGCCTTCCACTACCTCATTTGCTAATCAGATCATTGAGACATCTTCCTTTCAAACAACACTTCTGCCTTTGGGTACCTGACACTTTTAGGAACCATGTCATTGAAAAGGGACAACACTATTTCTGATCTTTGCTTTTTCTTCCATAAAAGGAACAGAATATCACAGAGTACTTCTGCCTGCTTCTTTCCTGAAATCAGGTATTGTTCGTGAAGAAAAGGTCTCTTATTTTTGTGCTTGCAAGATGGCACATAGCAGAAATTACACAATATGACAATCAAAAAGTTAATTGACCCTATTTCATACCATTTCTTATCTCAGTTTCCCCTCAGAGTTGATAGTTGATTTTATATAGCAATACATGCTATAATCCTACTTTTCAGAGGATTTTTTTATATATACCTTACCATAAATCACTATATCACCTGATTTCTTCAATTACTCAGACATATAAAGAAATGAAGTTAGAATAAACTGTATATCTCTGTACTCCTTTATCTGTGCACAAGGATTTATTGTGAATATTTTATTTCAAAATTAATCCAGCTCTCAGATATCTTATTTTCCTGCTTCTCTAAATACAATCTTGCATAGTAAGTGTACCGCAATCTATATTAGCTTCAAAAAGTAACTATCCCAAATATATCTTCTCTGAGATTTATTGAGTTTCAGAATATATTTTACATTCTTTGTATTGTACAATTTACAAAGCACTCTCACCATTACGCTTTCCACTGAAGAAAGATCTAAAATTTACTGAGATAGAGTTTAGTGAAATAGAGCTTAGAAAAAGAATGTATTTTGAGGTTAATTTTAAAAACACATCTTACTGTGACTTGTTGCTTTCAATTAAAGACAGATTTATGCATGAACAGCTGTAGTAAATACAGAAAATTACACTTCTGGGTAATTTATGAGAGGAAGTACACTGCGATCCTATCATCAATAAATAAAAGTGAAGATCAGAGCACAGCAAAGAAGTCAATGAGGAGAAATTATGTTGCTTGCCACTAACAACTACTTACTTCTTGCTTTCTTTGCATTTCAACCTGTTTTGCGTTGTCAGGAAGGAATGTTTTGAGGAGTTGTTTTGTACTTTTGCATATTTCTGTGCTTTGATTACATTTTCATGTGGAACATGTAGAAGAGCTATTACCCTACCTGCATGGGAAATAGGAAGTTGAACTGATGCTATCTGAAAATGAATTAAAGACGGTGGGAAGGAATGTGTTCTGCAGTACTGAATAACGGGATGACCTTGAAAATACTTGCTGAACAGTAAGGTGCTGCCTAATTTTAGAGTCCTTCTGGCCTCCTCCCCGATTCTAGGTCTTTGTATTACTATTGTGGTCAACAATTGTTTTTTTATCTTAACACTGACTGCCCTCAGGATCCCTGTTTTCAAAATTAAAAAAATACTATATCATTTGCCATTTGTTATCCTTAAGTTTTAGACTGACAGAACAGTGATGGAGTCTCAGACTGTCATCTAGACACAGTATTTCATCTGGTAAGTACAGAGTGAAAAAGATAGTGTGCCAGGTCTCCTTGGTCCCTGTTGGCTTTTTTTCCAGTACCAATCACACTTCAATGCTGTAAACGAACTGGGCTCTCTCTCACTACAATTTTTTTTTTTTTTTTCATCTATTTTTTCATAACTTTTTTTTTTTAAAACTTTTTTTAAATTTCTGATATATCTAGAGGATACATTCAGAGGATGAGACAAACATGATCTTGCCACCTTAGATTTGGTTTAAACTGAAATGGTTGCAAAATGGTAATAATGCAGTGAGATGTTACACGGCAGAAAACAGAGATGCTCTCTAATGAGCTCATATCAAGGCTCTTGCTATGCCTCTGTTTTCTTAGAACAAGTGACGAAAAGAATAAGCAACCTATCCCATAACTCTGACAATACACCACCAACACTTGAAGAGCTTGGTTACTGGTACCTCTTCTGATGCTTTTTTTCTTTATCCTCAGCATTTCACGTTTCTTAATCAAAATTTGTCATTTAGAGATTGGACACTAACCTCTCTCTCTTTTTTTTTTCTTTTTCCCAGGATTTTGAACTTTATGAGAAAATTCTGTGGTCAAGTTATAAGGAAAATCATGGGGGGTTTAGTTTAGAAGTTTCAAAGTAGCTGTAAAATGAGCTTGCATAGTTATTATAGCTTTTAAACAACTGAAAACTAATTTTAAGATTCGGGTGACCCAAAAAAAAAAAAAAAAAAAAAAAGGCACCACAATACAGGATTCACTTGCAACAGCAGTCATGGACAAAATCTGATAATAAGTGATGAGACCTGAAGTAAGTCTGTAAAAGTATGAAAAATGAAGGAAGATTAATTTTCAGGGCAGAATACTGATCGGAAAGCCTCCACGAAAAGATAACAGGACTATTTTTAAACCTGCATTTTACTTCTAGAGACACAGGGAGATGATTTAAAGAGGCTTTCATGCTGATTACTTTAGATAAAAATACAGCCTGTTCGAAGTTAGCCAAACACACTGGGTTGCCAAGTTGATGCAATGTGTTCCAGTATATTGTGTGTCCATGGATATTCTGGAATTTACTGTAGGTACAGCTGGGAAATCTCAGAGATATCCCTTTCCAAAATTCAGCTATTGGGTTATAAAAATATTTTCACATTTCCTGCAGATGGCTGGATTCTTTTCTTCACTCATAATTTTAATTCAGAATTCATTATGGACAGCTGCTGGCTCTGATAGAACTTAATTGCTCTTTTACTAGACTCAGCTGCAAGCAGTCAGATTTCCTTTTCCTTTGTAGAGTATATTATATATAAACATGGGTGGAGAGAAAAATAACCAATTAACTAAATACATATGGATAAAATGACTCACTAAGAGCGCTGATCAAATAATGTATCAAACTACAGCTTAGGTCAAAGGAAATTACAGGCCTTGTAGGACATGATAATATATATATGGAAATAATTATCAGCACCACCATATTTGTAATTTGAGATAACACACAGAAAAGGCATTGCTTCTGTTAAAAAAAATCTTACAGAAAATTGTTACGTTTTAATAACAGGCAGGTTATTTCATGGAATGAAAAGTCATCACTCTCCAGGAGACCAGCTCAGATGAAACCATTTGTTGGCCAAATCCAAGTCAGGGCTCAGTTCCTCCAGTGGACAACTTAGCAAGAAAACGTGGCATAATTCTGGAACTATTTTTGCTGCCTTACCATTTGTTAAAAAAAAAGTAATAAAAAGAATGGGGAATAGTTATTGTTACTAAGGATACAGAAAAAGGGTATGGCACAAATGAGGGAGCAGAGACAGCCAGCAAAAAGACTAGAGATGTGATGATACCCTGTCATCTCCCTCCATATGAAAAGTAATGAATTCGGTTAGGATAATTTGCTGTACTAGTTTCTCATGATGGATGAATAGAAGGGAAATATGCAGACATGTAAAACAAGAAACAGCATTAAAGAATGTTCTTTCTTCTCTCTTTATCCAAAGACATTTAGTGAAATGGAGACACATTTAAAATAACAGTAAATAGATCTCTTCTAACATGTTGTGTGAAACTACTTACCAGAGAATACTTAGAAAAGGAAAAAAAGTAAAAAATAAGACTGTCTGGCTTTGTCCTTTAAAACGTGTCACTAATAAATGTCATGAAAATAATGAATATGAACAATAAAGTATCTACCAGTTTCTCTAGGTAGCTAAAGGAATAATGGGAGAAAAGAATTGAAGCCCTCATGAAGTAGGGCTAAGCTCGTCACTAGCTGCTTGCTTCTGGGGAGGAGACTTCACTGAAATACAGTTGACATTGTTGTTTTTTACTTTCCCCTGGAAGTTTTGACATTTGCCATTGTCAGAGACAGGATACTGGTCCAGACAGACCACTGATTCTATCTAGTAATAGCATTTACTATGTTCCTTTACAGATGTCTGACTTCTACCCGAAATGAAATCTTGCTCTATGCAGTCATAGCAGCTATTTAGGATTTCAAAAGATAATCCATCCCTGTGTCACAGCAGTGGGGGTATAATCCCCTGAACCACAGGCTAAGTGCCAACCAAAGATGGCCTTACATACACAGGATTGATTTAGTAGAAAAAACACAAGTGGGTATTTTTCATTATGTGAACCTGCATGAATAATTTTTGCTATTACTTGTTATTTGTATGCTTTTGAATTTTAATTATGGTTCCAGTGATACTTGCTTGCTGTTTATGCTTATAAACAATGAAAGAATGTAATGTACATGCGGCAGCTTCAGTTCAGGTTTTAGGGAAGACTCATTTGCTAGGCAGAATTGGTTTCTAACTTAAGACAAAACTTGAAAGTGGATCAGCATCAGTTTGCTGATGTTTGGACACCCCATGGAGGCTTTTTAGATAAAGTAGGATAGTATTTTCCTTTTCAGACTAGACAGTACCTTAGGCAATATTTAAGAACTTTGCACACTGTCACGTTAACTACTGTACGGCAGTCTGTCATGTTCATCATTCCAGGTTTTCAGGTGTGAGCACCTAAATTTAAGGAAACCAATTAGAGATCTACCCAAAATGAAATCTTGCTCTATGCAGTCATAGCAGCTTTTTAGGATTTTTAGGACTGGACTGAGAATGCCCTTAAGTTAAAGAGTGATCAGCTGGGGAAGGTAACCAGCGTATTTACAATCATGATGATCGTAACTAAAGACATTCAGATTTGAAAAAGAGAACAAAATATCCAGTGTTACCTGTCCATTGCTGGCTCTACCAGCATACAGATGGAGATTCTGCATTTTGCCTGTGCAATTGCATGAATACAACACATTTATCAGGTGAAAACTCTTGCACATGCAGCATAAAACAGACAGGGTCTTCAACTGTGAAACTTTTGGAATCTAAATTTTCACAACTTTGAAAGTTTTTATGGTGAGAATATGAAGTCAAGTCCCAACCCCTACCCCTTTGTGATGCCACTCATTACACAAGTGATTGTCCAGTGGCTTCCTACCAATGACCCCTCCATGTGCTGGTGGAACACCAGTCTTTGTTTTTGTTAGCTAACATTCATCAACCTTTCTTCCAGACTGTTTCTCATTTTCCGGTAGATTCTACAATTCCAACAACTAAATGAAGACAGAGCAACAATCCATAAACTTCTAAATGAAGAGAAACCAGTTCCTTTTCCTTAAAGATTAAGCTCTCAAGGTATCAAACACTGCAAGCCTAGGTGCATTTTGTGTAAGGTACAAGTAGAAATGGAGTAACTCCGAAGAAAAAAAGGTATGTGTAGAAATAAAATGACTCCCAGTCACTTAATCTGACTGCATGGTCAGATTAACTGAGACTACCAATACAAATGGCATACAATGAAAACAGGGATGTTTACTCATTGCTGTAATTTTATGTTAAGAGGAACTAAACAACAGCCTTATCTGTCTCCCTTTGCCTTTTATTTGTGAACAAAGAACTTGAGAAAAGTAGTCTTAATGAGATATACAGTAACCTACGAGCTGCAGTGGAAATAGTGTTATAATGTTTTCATATATGGATTATACCCAGCAGTTTATAGCAACCCAAGAGCTTCTGGATAAAGACACAGGCAAAGCAGGGAAAGTTTAGAATATTTGTGATATTAAAGTACTTTTCATATTAAAATGCCTTTACACTCTTTTCCTCCCCAGAGCTTTCAGATGTCCAGAGTTAGAAAATATCCTAAGTTGTACTCAGGGTAGGGAAAGGGATGGGAAGAGGAAGCTTTCAGTATTTTTCAATCTTCTTTGAGAGATTTCTGAGTATACATTTGGGTTATTTTTTTACCCACTGTGAAAAAGCATAGGCAGTCAACTGAAACCTACGCATTGCCAGGATTAGAAAATTGGCACTTGTGAGGCATAAAGCAGTAGGGAGGTTCAAAGGATGTAGAGGTGATGTAAAATAATCCACTGGAAAATTATTGCCTTAGTTATAATTTTTTTTTAAAAAAATATTTTTCATTCTGAAAAACTGAACAAAAATTAGGTATTTTTTCTACTTAACAAATAAAAGATCCCCTTATGTTGCTATATTTTGAAAATTGACTTGGTTTTACTGTGCCAACCGGTCACACTAGTATACTCAGAAACAGATTTATTTAAACAACACACATTCTTCCAAACATCCAAGTTTTTCTGTTTGTAATAGCAGCGTTAACAGTACCTGCCAAGACTTCACAAAGTATCTTAAAGATATGCCCCTTGGTGCTGGTATTAGAAGAGAGATTCAAACATATGGGATTGCACTTACATGTTAAGCTTTTATGTAGTGCTACTGAACCAACTACTAACGTTTCTGTGATGTTTTGAAAACATAGTGGCATAAAGCTCCAAACACCCTCTGGTGCTATTTTATCGTGATCTGTTTGCCTGCACTAATCCAACTTCAAACAAAAACGTGTTCTTTCCCCACTATCATTAGACCACACATTACAGGCTCACCAATGCAGAATCCTAGGTAGTTAAAGCCTGTATTTTTTTCATTAAAGAACCCCTTTTTTCTAGATCAACTCTGTAAATTAGGGCAAGTCATGCAGAGACACCAGTTGGACTGTGGTATTAACTCAAATTCTATGCAAAGGGACCATAGGAATAGTGTTAGGATAGAACAGTCAGTAAATAAAAAAGCATCCACTTGCATCAAGCATTTCAACCATTATAAAAATCTTCATAAAAGTTACTCTAAGCCAAGAGAAGATCTGAGCACATATTATATATCTACAAATACAATGCAATTACTAAATTTCTTTTGTGTTCCTTTGCCCTCCTCCCCGATCCAGCTTTACTGTCGGATTTAGTTGCTTTCCTCTACCAAATCTCACACTGAAAATAAAGATTTTGCTGTCTTTGGGAGAATGTACCTCATGCAAAGATGATGGAACATAGCAGTTTATAACAAATATATATCTAAATTTAACTTTACCTTGCTTTGGGCTTTGCTAAAGTATTTCTATGGTGGACACAGACACAGAAATATAGATTTTTTTTCCTGGAAAAAGCGCAATGGCAATATGCATCTATATTATTACCATTTCACCTCTTTCATACAGGTAGTTCTACCAGAATATCTTACAATATAAATACAAAATATGCATTTAGACCAGGCCTTGGTGTTACCTTTGATGCTTCACAATCCTTTCAGCAATGATCTATGTTTTCTCCTTAAAAGTAATGTAGCTTTAATTATCTTTTAAGTACTTCTTGAACATAAAAAACTGCCAACTTTTCTGCACAAAGAACTTTGACTGTTAAAATGTACACATGACATTTCTCAACATGTTTTTGACAAATATATTAGATTCAAATTCAATATGCGCAGGCAATAAAACTGTTGATTATCAAAAGTAGATGTGTAAATGACATGTAAAGATGTTAGTTACACGGACATTGGTAACAGATAATTACTAATGTCATAAATTCTGATCATATAGTTCTGTGCTTTCTTCACACAAGACTTCTTATGAAGACTTCTACTTGCATTTGTTTGACATACGTTTATCAGAACATGTTTTATGTTTACACGGTAGGTTCTTTGGCTGTCACTTGTTTTTACCTCAGACTTCTTCCCACTAATCACACCTCAAGTTATTAAATAAATTCCTCATACACTCAACGACCATTTCCTAGGAACAGGATATTAAACTAGCTTATCAGCTTTGATGCAAACTGGTTTGGGCCCACACTCATGAACCTGATCTCCAATGACCTTGATTCTCTATAGGATATACAGTCATATCCCAAAACCACGGGGCAAACTGGAAAAAAAAAAAATATCTCTTAATATGAAGTGGACTGAAAAACAAATGTTGATCAATATTAAGGCTGATGTGGAGAATTCAGTAAGGAAAAGCTTGGCCTAAACATTTCACTTACAATACCTACTTATAAATACAGAATAAATAGAGGGTTATTCTCCAATGATAAAAATACAGACAGCTGGCTTTTTTTATTCATACTTCACCCAGGCAGGCTCCTGTTGCTTTTATTGGATGTTGACCTGAATAAAAATTGAAAAGGAGCTCAGCTTTTGAGCAGTAAGAAACTCTGAGCTAAATTCACAAAAATATTAAAGACAAATAGCTTCTCCCTGTAATTAGTTGCCTGCTAGCTTTTATTTTAATTTCTTTTAAGGGCTAAAAGGTTTGCAGAAAAATGCTTCCACAGCTTCTTCATACCTACTTTTTCTTTTTACTAAACATATTTTGAAAGATAAACTCTCTTGTATTTATAGTTCTGTAACATGACATTACAACAATTTCCTGAGCTCTGATAGTATGGGAAATAACATAAAAGAAGTTATCAGTTCTGACTCAGATGTTTTACACTCCTCACTATGAACTCCACGTTCCCACTGGGGAGTAAACAGATTATTCATTCAGTGGGATATCGTGGAAAATACTGCCTACTACAGTCACAGTTTGGTCTGTATTATATTGTTTTGCCCCAGTGAAGAAAGTTTGAAACATTTTTAACATGTGAATGATGGTAGTACATGTGCTTTAAGGAAAAGAGAGACAAAACCAAAATGGGAGACAGTGACAGGCAAGGTACAGAAGAAGAAAAAGAGCACTTTTTTAAAAGGCTCAGAGGCGAATTAAGAGCCAGCCAAGGAAAAATTGAAAAGCAAGAAGTTTGTCAAGTATAGATAATGTATCTCAGTGGAAAAGGGTGAGTAATAGTAGTCAATGAAATACGATGCATGACAAAAATTGGCAGGGGAAGGCTACCGTTAGAACAATGATCTTTCTTCAGAGAAAGTGCTAAGACTCGCAGGAACATTTCATATAGAAATAATTGTCCAGCAATATGGTAAAAAACAGTGAAATGAGTTTGAGAAACCAATGAAATTGAAGAAGGGAAACAGAATATAATTAGGGAAGTTCACAGAATAAAGAGCAGTATAAACACTGGAAAGAAAAAAAAAATGAAAAAAGCGAAATGACTCAGGATGAGAAGCAAAGAGTGGAATGGAGAAAGTGACAAAGGAAGCAACAGAGAAAAGAGGAACGAAAAATCTGAAAGCACATTCTCAGAAAAAACAGATAACATTCCAACTTTCTTACTTCTGTTTCAATACAAAATGAATTTTTTTCTGACCTTGAGTTGAAATGTTTAGTGAAGTCCAGTACTTTAATTTCAAACTAAATATGGAAGTTTTTCATGTTGTTGAATGTAAGACATTTCTTTTACCATTAAAAAATTGTGCTTAGGCTCTATTGTTGTTCCTCTTATTTTTTTACCAGTTTAATAATGTCAAACTCAAAATGGTAAGGCAATACAAATCACAAAATATAATGTTACTACAATATGCCTGAAAAAAGACACCCAACTTAATATTACTATTGTAAAAGGGTCTATAGCAACTTACTTTTGTTGGTCTATCAGTTTGACAGTCAGCATATTAACTTTAATATGTTAATGAGCCATTTATAAACTTGGACTATCTACAACACTTGCTGCTATACGCCCAGACACATAAAATTTTTAAATACAGAGACATTAATTTATAAATTTGCAAGAAATCTGGTTTCATTAGTTATTCAGCTCATGGACAAATTGTTGCAAGTCGAATTTAAGAGCCTTGATAAAATAATAGAATATCTGGAAGTCTATTTGAAGTCCTTCTGGACTTTGGAAGTCCTCCTGTGGAGGATAAGTTTTATGAAATTCCTAAAATCTTAATGCCTCAAGAAGCTATACATAAAGCAAACTGCTTCAACAAATTTAGGATCAGAATATGCATACTGTAGAGTATCAATAAATAAATTAATAGGAAACTGGGAAAAAAAGTCCCTCAATTGGCATCAAGTCATACTACCTAACCTGATCACCATATCCACTGAAATTTGCATGAATAACCAATGACAAACAGAAAATAATGGCCCTGCATTTTGTCAATACCACTGAATGATAATAAACTGCATTTTATTTTCTCTCTCCCAATTTTATCTCTCCTCTTGCTGTATGACTCTTGACAACTAATTAATTTTTTTTTTTTTTTTAATTTAGAGATTTCTGGTAATTATACTAACTTAACAGCCTTCTCAGAGTGGGAGGATTAATTTCTTCTATTAATTTTGGGTTTAATTTAGAGCATAACATCTTCACTCCTGAGCACATGTGTAGGTATGCTCTATATAGATCAAGCTGAGGCAAACTAGAAATACAGGCAATATTCAAAATGTTTTAAGATCCTACAAATACAGGTACAAAAAGCTTTGGCTCTATTCAGGAAACACTCAGCAAATTGTATAAATAGATTTTTACTATTATTTATATTTATTGCACATTCCTAAGCCTGGCATTTCATAAACAGTACATGTCTATCTTTTGTGTTCTTTGATCTCCACCAAAGAGCCTGTACTTTTCAACACTTTTTGGTTTTGTTCTCCTGTTGATTTTATTTTCCCATCTCATTTACAAAAGCCTCTTAATCACTTAGAAAATCTTCAAATAACCAGCTTCCATGGCTGGTTTACCAATATGTAAGGAGCTAGAACTAGCAGGTGTGGTATGCTGTAACATTTGTAATTCCTAGTCCTCATTTTTTATGTATCAAAAAGCAAAACTGGTTTTCAAATATGCTGAGCATTTGTAGCTTCAGTGAACAAGTAGTAGTAATTCTCTTACTAACTGAAGGTATCCCAAAATGAAGTTCAGAAAAATCACTGATCATAGGAGTTTGCTTTGAAAGTTGCAGCACAATAAACTATGAAAGCTATAACAATATAGTTGTGGAATTAAGGGGAACCATCTTACAGATTAGTTCTATCAGAATTGCTACATATGTTCTGATGATATTCTTATCAGTGTGATTTTAAGGCTTTCCACAAGATCTGTTCTTGTCAAAAATTTTGAAAGACTTCTCATTTCTTCATTTTCCTTACTCCCAAAACTTTAATAGGAGCTATGTTTCTCTCATGAGAGTTTATTAATTCATACCTGATAATGCCTAAAAACGTTTGCTACCTTGTAAACAGCATGGAGCACTCTTTTCCCTGGAACTGACCTCAGTCTGTTCCCCAGGTACATTCTTTGCAGTTCCAGCTCTTCATGATCCTAAGAAGAATGTTTAACCTTGAATATGGATTAAGGTTTCTACGTATTTTCCATCATATTTGCCACTCATAATTCTTAATTTTCACATTCTTTACTTTAAAACATAACATAAGAAATAATTTCAAAAGCTGTTTAATTGCTTAAAACACACTTTGTTCAATGTTCTGGTTCTTAAATTGGCATTATTCTTTCTTTTTCATGCCACCTTCTGAATGCCATAGGTACATCTGTATTCTCCCTGCAGAGAGTATCCCTGTAGACCTTTAGATTTTCTAAAATCAAGTCCTCTTGGACAGATCAAAGAAAATAATTCTGGCCAATCCAAGTTGGCAGTGTCTTACTCATGTCCCAGACCTGCAATGCAACCACCTTTTTCTTCGATAGACTCAGAAATCTCTTTGAAAGAAGAGAATGTTTTTCCCTGCAGTAAAACAGAAAGCACTAATCTTGACAAAAAATGATTTGAAAAAAAAATTCTGTGCTTACCTGCAATGTACAACCATAGGTCCAGCATCAGGCGGGTTACAGGTCTTGACTCGTCTCAGGAAAGCTAAGAACGGTGTTGGGTGTTCTGGGACACCGTGGTCAGGCCAGGCAGTGAACTGGAATTGCCTCACCTCCCTTTTCTCACTTGAACCATTCTAGGAAATTAAAGAACTTCATGACAAAACTGGCACTTGATGTGATATTGTCACTTTTTGATGAAACAACTGCAAAAGCATATATACCAGTGAAGTGCATTTAGATCACATGTGGGGCCAGAGAGAAATGGAATTCAGGCTATGGAGGGAAATGTTTATTGTATTCTAAGTTGCGTGATTCAAGCAATCTGAGCGATTTAACTGTACTGCACTATAATGAATCACAACAAGTGCCAGAGGTTTAGCTAGTATTTAATTCAGTTAAATGACTTTTCATAGTGAAAGCTCACTATCAACTTACAAAACTCCACACCATAAAAAAAAAATAGAAATCTCATTGTTCAGTGCTGCTAGGAGGAAACAAGGGAGGAAAGTGGAAAGAAGGAAAGGAAATAAAAGGAGAAAATAAGGAAGACAGACAAGCAGGTAAGGAGGGAAGGCAGTAAGCAGAAAAAACAAAACAAAACAAAACAGGATGGTGACAGGAGGGAGAGAGGGAAAGGAAGGGAAGGGAAGGGAAGGGAAGGGAAGGGGAGGGAAGGGAAGGGAAGGGATGGGCAAGGGACGGCTGA
>NW_008590762.1:29148-62714 GCF_000691845.1 Merops nubicus
AGGGAAGGGAAGGGAAGGGAAGGGAAGGGAAGGGAAGGGAAGGGAAGGGAAGGGAAGGGAAGGGAAGGGTGAAAGTTGCCTCCGTTTAAATTTTAAAGTATATTGTAAGTATATATACCTTGTAAAGCGCAAATGTACGAACACAGTATGTTGCCAATTCAACAGTGTCTAAAAGGGTCACTTGGATTAATCCATACGTTTCAGTGCCTCTGCTTGGCCAGTATTGATCACACTTCACCTGCAGGGAAACATATGTAATTAATTAATACATTTAAAACTAACTTATTACATATCTAAGTGTATATCACTGTAGGTTTTCAAAGAATGTGGAATTAGAATATTCAACAACTGCTAGGGATTCAACACAATAATTTTACTATATCATCCACAAGAATTGCTCTTCTATTTGTAGCTATTATAATGTCTTCATCCATAATGATTATTTGAAAGTCAGTGGGATATATAACTAAGAAATACTAAGGAGAGACAAATTAAAGTAAAAAGAACTTATAGTAGCTAAAAATATGACCTATATCTTCTGCAATTTAACTTTCACAGTCCAATTTAATAACAGCACTAACCCACTCAAGGCAGGCAGACAATTTTTTTAATATTTCACATTAGTCCCCAAATACACAAACTGTTGCTTGTATGCTAATATTTACTACACACAGAAAATCTCAGTAAAAACCTAAATTTTTTTAGAAATAATTTTAGTACATGGATAAGTGAAAGAGCATTGACAACTACCAATTGTACTGTGAGAAAAAGTTTCTGTCTCAGATCAGTGTTACAAAACACGTAACAAAATTCTGTTCACAGGCATTTAAAACACATGGTCTGATAGAGTTCATCCATCAAATTTTAAGAGACACAGGACATTTCATTCAGAGAAATCTCCATTTCAAAACACAGTTTATAATATTAAACAGCTGAAATAATTCTGTATAAAATGGTACATAAAAGAACCATGCTTCTCATCATTGCGAAATCATTTATTTCAGCTAAAAATGGTATTTTTTATGAAACCTACTATAAAACCAGAAATACTGAACCCCTAAAACAACCAGAAGACACAGTATAAAGTAGTATGAGGATTAACAAATTGAAAATGTTTTGCTTTCAGTGACTGATAGATTAAACTGTGAGTCAGCCTCCGTTCAATATATTCTTATCAGCCTTGCATACAGTAGAGAAGTGTATTCTGAGACCAGTAATAATATATTGCATTTCCTTAAGGAATGTCTTTATTTATAACTCTAAGCAAAACATATCAAATTCTGTGAGAATACACAAACGGTAAGAAAACACACAAGCAGAATATTCCACAGTATTTCTGATAAAAATGTGAATTATCATGTTTACTCAAGAGAAAAACTGGTGATTCCTACAAAATGGAAAATTAAGAAATGCATCTTTGAAACTCAAGTATTCTCCAGGCTCCTCACTCTGCACAGTAGTTATTGAAAAAGACTTAGAACACTTTGAAACTGTCCAGTCCTGACTACCTTTTGCTTGCACATCACTTTATTTCGAGACTCACCAGTCAGTGATCGTTAACAGTTCTGAAATCACAGTCTGAGAACTAGTAATCCAGATAAAGAGAAGAAAATATTCTAACCACTGAAGCAAGAGATGAACATTCGTCAGAGGCAAAAACAAACTGACAATTTTTTACAGGAATTGATAGCTTAATTTATAGATAAGGAATTGGAATAAAGTAACTAAAAAATGTTCATTGTTACTACAGTCTTAAAAATGAGATTTATAGCACACAAAAGCCTCTTATTTGGAGGAACAAAGTAATTATTTCCATGTGCCATTTATTGAAATACTGAAAGAGTAAGTATTGCAGGTGCTCCATGAATATTGGTGATCTATTTGCAAGATTCTGGATACTAAAAGAAGTCACAATGATCTTTTGCAAATCAGACAGAAAGATCTATTTTCAACGGCATTATTTCAATATAATTATAGTAAATGTAGTTTCATTTTATCATTAATAAAGACACAGTGTAACTTGTTTCTACATCAGTTACGTGTATTTTATTTTAGATATTATTTTAGATTTTTTTTTAAGAGAAATAAATGTTTTATTTTTATTTTGCATAGTAATTGAATGTTAAGCATATACTCAGATTTAGAAGGCTGTAGAAAGTTGCTCCTTTTCAGTTAGGCTGGGAAAAAAATAGATGTGCCTAAACTTTTAGGTGCAGATGTTAGTGGTTTTTTGTTGTTGTTGTTGTTGTTGTTGTTGTTTTTTTTTTTGTTTGTTTGTTTGTTTGTTTGTTTGTTTGTGTTTGTTTGTTTGTTTGTTTTTGTTTGTTAGATAAATAAAAGGGGGAAAAAACAAACAAACTCCAATAATCTTATAGTTTTTTTTAAAACACTTACTGTGAGGGTTAGCTGATGCAGAGGCAGGACTGCTGCTGGAAGCAGACACTAATTGTTCAAAAATAAATACAATTTGTAGACAAGTGTATCTACTTCTTGAAAGTGGAAACTGATTAAAATAAGTATCAAATATTCAGAAAGAAAACCTAGCTTTGGATTAATGTGCATTTGACCTTCTGAAAGTGTATGTGGAGCATAAGCTGATGGAAATACATATTTTATTGCTTTTGCCTCTTGATTTATTTGTCAGAACAAGAAGTCTTCAGAGATGTGCCCTTGTGCCCTTACCTGCCTTCTACACTCTTTTGCTCTGTGATCATAAACTTTACCTTCCCAATACCCCTAACAATTTAGAGTCCAATTTATCTTTGTGAAAGATCACAACAATGTTTTCTATTGGTCTTCACCACCAGTAGAGAATGAGATAATAAATAAAATGAGTTAATTGTTAAGACACTATTTTCTGAAATAAAGGTTCTGTTTATATCCTATGTTAAGATTCCAGCCTTCAGCACTTAAAGTAATTTTATTTTTCAGAGGTTACATATTAATGTTCTTTTCAGAAAAAAAATCTCAAACCCCAAAATGCAAAATTTAACACTAAATGTCAACAAGTCAATTCTGAAACTATTTGTCAAATTATTTTTTGCTTTAGCTCTTCGGTTTGTGCTTAACTTCCCTGTCTGTGGTAAAGGCAATTTCTTTCTCACTTTTATATGTTGTTTGGGAAAGAAATACCTTTCATGTTGTAAGGTATGGAGATGATAACACACACACTACTTCAGAAATACAACTGCAAGTATTATTTATGTTCAGAGTTATTTTACAAAGTACCTTTGGTGAATTTCATAGTCCTCACCTTCTTATTCACCCAGCACCCTATTCCAAGAGTTGATCTTTTCCACTGCAGACTCTATTCACTCAAACTGAATGAGAGCTTTTCTGTGCCACTAGCTGTACACAGTTACAGAAAACAGCTTTCACCAATAATTCTCTAATATTCTCTTGTCTGTCACTAAAGATGGCAAGATGAACCCAATAGACATATGAGCACAAAAGAACTCAGTGGTGATTTACTTTCATTATCTCATGATCATAGGTTGCACACTGCCAAAATCATTACATCTGAGATCAGAGCATCTCTCAAAAGACTACTAAATATACTATGAAGTGTTTTATGTATCATAGTAGTAGAGGTAGCTAGAAGACATAACTAATGATAACCACATTCTCTTAATTTGGCCCTCAAACATACATTTTCTTTCACTACATTTCTTCCAAAAAGACCATGCATATACTAGCTCTTCACAGAAGTATGAGCATTCACTGAAAAGACAGCTTTAAGAAAATGTAAATGTTTTCTTTCTGTTAAAAATGAGAAGCTGGAGACTATTTCAGACTTGAGGTGTTTAAGTAGCTACAGAGTTCCTAAGAATATTCATGGATATTCACACTTCAACAAGTCGCAGACACTAGAGAAGGTGCTGCCATGCATCAACAGAGCTGAAGGAAGTGTATTTCCATATGGACATATGAATAGAAAGATTCCTGACATTCAAGGGTACAGAAATAATTTTCCAGTAAAAAGTTCCATCATTCAGGCTGAAAAGCCCCTTCAGGAGATTCTTAACACGAGTCAGCTGTTACAGGTCATCTGAGATTATATGGACCAAAAGCAGATCAGGAAAGAGAGAGTAAACTAGTAATAGGCAGATTCCTGTGGTACATTTGTTGCTCTAAGAACAGCATATGAATTACGCTCAATCTGGAATAGTAAACAACAGCAGTACGTAACAAATTTATTGCTCTGGTTTTCTCAGTAATTATAGTCTTTTGCAAACAAACTTTCTAATGACATTTTCAGAAAGCCTTTGTTGAAAAATAAAGTATGTCTACATTGATGCTGAATTATAAAAATAATCATGCAATAAAAAAGGTAGTGCCACCTGCTGGCATTGGAAACTGCCTCAAAACCAGTTTAGCTAGCTTACTGCCCCAGACATTCCAGCTAATGTTCTGTCTCTAAGCAGTTGTTACTCTGAAGCCATTTTCCTTTTGCAACAATGCCTTGCCATGTAAAGGTTAGGCTGATTTGAGTTTAAAGATGGTAGGCAATGACAATAGTATATGAGATTGTAACACAAAAATTAAAAAAAAAAAAGTCATCTGAATACAGAAAGATATTTGTAGAGCCTTAACTGAACAAGATTTGGTCAAGTGTTACTCATTCTCTAAATGACAGATTAAAAATATAAACTCCAATTCAGCAGTAAGGCTGAAAGTAAAACAGTTTGAAGTTTTAGATTTTGCCTACAGATAGGCATTAATTTTAAGAGGACGCTAAATGCTGAAACAATTGAGTACCCAGGTATAAAGATCCTTCTAAGTCCCGCAAAATGTACTACCAAAACAATTAATTGCTTCCAGAAATCTGGGTTCTTGAATCCATTTTTTTACTAGAGGAAAAAGAACATTTCTATGCACTGCTGAATAGTAATGATTTACAGTAGGTATGTACCTGTGAGTAGGTAAATGAAAAGACATTGATGTTTCATCTGGAGAAAAGGAGGCTCAGGGGAGACATTATTGATCTCTGCAACTACCTGAAAGGATGTTGTAGTGAGGTGGAGTTCTGTGTTCTCCCAAGGAACAAGTGATAGGACAAGAAGAAATGGTCTCAAGTTGTGCCAGGGGAGGTTTAGATTGAACGTTAGGAGAAAAATTCTTCACCAAAAGGGTTGTAAAGCACCTGGAAACAGGCTGCCCGAGGAAGTGTTTGGGTCACCATCCCTGGAGGTATTTAAAAGCCGTGTAGATGCGGCATTTAGGGTCATGGTTTAGAGGTGGACTTGGTAGAGTTAGGTTAATGGTTGGATTCAATGATCTTAAAGGTCTTTTCCAACCTAAATGATTCTATGATTGTTGAAGCTCAACTGAACTAAGTATTTGGTGTTTAAAAACTAGCTAGAAAATAAGCACTTCCGCGGTGCAATAGAATTTTATTTATGGTCTTATTTACAATAGCCTCAAAAAAGAAGTTCCAAATAGGATTTGGAGACAACATAATCATTTCACAACAAACTTTATTTCTCTGCACGTCAACCCTCATTACAGCCTTACTTTTTGAAATTTCTGGGATATGATTAGTAAGCTAATTGTTATTACTGAAAGATAACTGGTAATTAAAAAGATAGCCCCAAAACTGTTTCCATTCTGATCCTTATGACAAAGTGTAGTGCGGTTATTGAAACTAAATGAAACAGATAGTAAAAGGAATCTTGGGCATGTTTGAAATGTGTTCTCTATCTCATCTTTCATCTTAATCTGTACAAGCCAAGAATAGCTCAAAACGATATTGCTAGCATCAACGTGAGATGCCCTTTTTGAACTTGTCCGAAGAGTAAGGAAGACAGGGTCTTATTGAATTCATTTTGAAGGACGAGTCTGTCAAGAAGTTACGTACAGCAAGATTTTCCAAAAACGTCTTGAAAAGATTTATATGAATGGAACTAAGGATTAAAGTGAATGGGCTGATTACTTTTTGCTTCATCCTCTTCCTGTACTCAAGGCTGATCACTGTGTGCAGCCTGAATAATCTTTTCACTGAACAAGATACTACATTACAGTATGAACCACATATTGAACAATTCAGCTTACTGTTCAAGTGCTCTAGTGACAATCTTCTATTGTCCATGCAGGAGAGCTCTCTCTTTCAGCTACTTTGAGTATTATGTAAGAAATCAGTGAAACAAAATAATCAGAAGAGTAAAATATCTACAGAATTCTATTGTTCCTAAATTTGTGGGTCATCTGAAACCCAGAAGTGAATAGATGAAACAGCACAAAAATGAGAAACAGTATACTGGAGAAAATTTTTGGGACCTTAAGATGTTTCAGTTTGGATTGTGACTTCTGAATGGAACTTTGAGTCATGGTGAGTTTTCTATTGCTAGTTTAATACACATCAAATTCTTAATCTCATTAATGTATTTAATTTATTTCATTTCAGTTCCTGTGATATCACCCAGAAAGACCATCTAGAAAAACTGTCTATTACCAACAGGTGCCTTTCAGTAGCCAGCTGTATCCATTAACTTCCTGAGAAAATTGAAGAAGATTTGTAAATGATGGAAAATGTAAATTATAATATTCTCTTTCAGAGACTCTTGTCTGAAGAATTTAAATTTTCCAGGTGTATTTCTCACCATAAAGGAGAACTGGTCATGAGTCTTTTACCAGAATCTCTTAGATAAGGAACTGTGTGGTTATAATACTAAATTTATTCTCCGATCTTTTCAGTCTTAAATTCACAGAATCATAGAACCACTATGGTTGGAAAGGACTCTAGGATCATCAAGTCCAGCCTTCACCCCAACAATTCCCTAACCACCAGACCATAGCCTCAAGTGCTACATCTAATAATTTTTTGAACACCTCCAGGGATGATGACTCCACCATCTCCCTGGTCAGCCCGATCCAGTGCCTAACCACTCTCTCAGTGAAGAATTTCTTCTTAACATCCAATAGAAACCTCCTCCGGCACAACTTGAGGCCGTTTCTTCTTGTCCTATCATCAATAATTTGGGAGAAGAAATTGATGCCAGACTCACTACAACCTCCTTTTAGGTAGTTGTAGGGAGAAATACTCTCCTTGAAAAAACTCCCTGTACTGAAGTAATAGGCTGTGGTGCTACATCAAACATACACTAATCATTGGATTTTGAAAAACGACATTCAGAATTTTTAATTTTTCAAAACTTCTAATTCAAAATGTCAATGGTTGTTCTCTACCTGTGTCATAGCTTCTCTACCTGTATTAAGAGAAAAAGTATATGAGGTAGTAATGTATGACTTACCTCAACAGCAAAGCAAATGAACCAAGGAAATTAAGCAAAATTACAGAGTTATAATACAGTTTTGTCTAAAACACTGGCTATATACTTGCCTCAGGGAAATTATGTTTTTGACAAAACTGCCACTTTACCCTAACAGCTAAGAGAATTCACTTCATTTATGGACAGAGAATCACAACACACACACACACAAAAGAAAAAAAAAAAAAAAAAAGAATAGTTGCCTTGAAAAATACTTGTGGTAGTGCCAGGTATTGCCATATCATTTCAGGTAAGTGTTGTAAACAGTTCTTGAAAGCTTACAGTAGAAGTGACTGAACAAAATATCCTATGGAGTTAGCTCCATTCTTGACACTGTATTTTGGAAACTCTGTAACAGTTTAACACAAATCACCTTTTCTGCAAAGTTTATTTCTTCCTCTCAGAGCCCCCCAGGCAGGGAAAACAGTTGATTGCCATGAAATTATTAACAGCCTTTCACATGCTGGAAGATTATGATGTTTTCCTTCACTCTCATATCTAAACCAAATCCAATTCTTTCTGACCTTCGCCATGCTTCATTTCTACAACTTCTGTTACTGTTCTCTTCTAGGTTCTCTGTAATTTACCATCATCTTTTGGTGATGGTAGTCACCAAATTCCCACCAACACAGGACATTCATTCTGTATGTCCTCAACTCCAAACATGTATAAGCTGAAATAAATAGACATGGCACGCCAAACCTACTTTCAACCTGTGTAGTGACGTTACAGCACTCCTTTTCACACAAAATAACACTGTTTATAGTATGGCATTTCCATAGCTGTTTTGCTGGGTTACACAATAGTCTGAGTTTTAGCTGAGGCACCTCAGGACAGCACTTCCACCTGTAATGTGCCTAGAAAAGGAAACTTTACACTTCATTGGTGAGTGCTGTTTATGTTAGTGGACAACTAGGATTAGATTCTCACATGAATTAAGCAACTATCACTGCCTGCATTTCAGTGAGAGCTGAGCATGTCCCTGTCCTTGCACCTCTGAGAATTCTTCCATAATAAACAGCCATATGGTTGAGTTTTACAATTCTGACACAGTAACTGGTGACTCCAGCTTGTATAATGGTGTAGGAATTCTTGAACGGTGGCCATCACATTCTGTTACAGTGAAAAAAAAAAAAAAAAGTACAAACCTACACATTTTTATTTTTATTTTTTAAAATCTGGTGAACACATGGTCTACTTGATTTTGGATTTTCTTTTAATGGCAGCTCTCTCATTCATTCAAAAACCAAAATAAAATTCTGATAGTACATTATGCAGAAGTTATAGGCTTGCCATTAAAATTAGGGTGTGAACAATGAAAACTGCACATTTAATTTTTCTTTAGGAAAACAATGCAATTCAGTATGAAAGAATGCCATCTGCAACACATGCTCTATCTGCTAATATGTTTACTGGAAGAGATGTTAACCTACCTCTTACCAGACAAAGACATGTATATTTTTCTAGTTGCTCCACAACATAGCTAAAAATTTTACTTCTGTTTTCCTGTGCTTAAGAAAAATACACACTTCTACTTACCTGTGCTGCCCAATACAAATCACCAGCACAACTGTTAAGCATAAATCAATTACATTTTGTCTAAACAGTAGAATACAGATGCACTTGGGAGCATATTGATATAATCTGTAATGAGTTTTTAAGTGCACATATTGATGACTTTTCTACTCACATTAGTGAGGATGTCTTATAATAATTTATTTTCAATCCACTATTTTGACAAGTAATAGCTCCAGTATTACCTGTCAAAACATACTTAGAAGGAAAGAACTGAAATTTGCTTCTGAAGCCCTGCACAACAAATGGAAAAACTACCTTAATCACAATCACATAAAATTCTGCTGCACAACTTGAATATATTTGAAAGATCTTAATGCATTTCATACAGACAAGAAAACAAAGCTTTTATTGTTCTTTGCTTGTTACTGTTGTGCATGCTTTGTTTTAGATATGAGGTCAGCAATGATAGTTATCATTGCCTACCCCGCCATCAAAAAATGAAGATTCATTAAAGATGTTACCAACTTGCACATTTGGAGTAAAAGAATTTAAGTTTTTTCCCAGACACGTCTTTACGTTTTCTCTGCCTATAACAACACTTAAAATTCGCTGGTGTTCAGAAATTGATTTCAAAATTATTCTTACTTAGTTCTAAGGTACAATTACACTGTGCTTATTCAATTGTTCTTGGGCTTTGTACTACTTGATTCTGAAAAAAGCTCCCCAGATTTCATTTAATATATCCTACTCCCCCCAGAGAATACCTGAACACTCCAAACAAACCCCCCAAAATTATTTTACTCTACTTTCCACCTTCAAGACACACATCTTCATCTACTTGATATTTCTTCTGTCACCCAATCTCCTTTTTTCTAACAAACTAGAAAAAATTAGTTGAAAGACCCTGTGTTCTGATTTGGGGAGATTGAGAGTTGTTGCATGACATTTGGGACAGCAAAAGTATCTACTTATCATTGCAGTAAACTCAGGAATAAGTTAGCCTGGCTTTCCCTGCCATAGTGCCCGTTCTTCTGACTCTCTCAGGTGTCAGTGATGGTTTGAGAGGAGCTAGGTCCAGAGACTTTTAACTATCCTTAGATGTTCCCACAGAACTGGTAGAAGACCCATGAAAATAGTCCACTTAATTCAATACTGGGGAACAAACTCTGAGATGGGTTACATTATTTTTCTACTCAATTTGTTTCTACCTCCCTATGCTGGGTTTGTGTCTGGTGGGGTTTTGATAGTTGGGGAGGGAGCTGCTGGTGTGGGTTCCTGTAAGAAGCTTTGGGAAGTTCCCCCAGCTCCGAGTTTGTCCTGCTTCTGGCCAAGGCTGAGCCAAACAATGCTCTGTGATAATATATTTAGAAGTGGAAAAACCTGTTGAGCAACTTCTTTTGTTTTGGGGGATTTCTTTTGTTTGAGAGAGGAGTGGGACCTGAGAGAGATGACACTGAGGTCAGTGCTTTACAGCTTTCCTTAGTGTAACACAAAAATGCTTTTTTCTGTTCCCTAATTTGCAGCTTTCAATATTGTTCCTTTATTTTGTTTAAACTCAGGTATGTGACAAATATGCTACCAACACTGTTCCATGCACTACCAGTGTGTACAATGCTTTTTGATATAAATTATGTGCATGATAGCTGAATGATGGGACTGACTTTATCTCTGCAGTCTGGTTTAGGTCAAGTGAGATCCAGGTGACGACATTTCATACAAAGCCAACTAAGTGTGAAAGGTTATAAGTAAAAGAGCTTCTCTTTTCCTGCAGCTTCATTTTAGGAAAACAAATTAATAAAGAATTCACTGTAACATCTTCATTTGATGTGCTCAGCTGTAAAATACATATATTCTCAAAGCTGAAGTTACTCAGATATATAACACATGTTAATGAACCCAATTTTTTCTGCAGATGCAATTAAAATCCCCATCTTTATCTATGCAGTCCAGGTTAAAAAGGCTGATATCAAGCAGCAGGACTACATAAACGAAAAAAAAGCAAGCTAAACAGAAATGATGACATGGAGATGGAAAGCAGATGAAGTCCCAGAGAGAAATGATCCTGCCTTGCAGCAGAAATAATGATCAGGCTGCCAAGACACAAAAGCAATCAAAAAGGAATCAAAGGAAAAAGAAAAACAAAATTAGAGAAGATCTTAATCTCTAATGGTATGTAACAGTGTTTGTATTTCATGTTTGAAATTTCAGTTGGTCTCCTGCTATAAGGATATGCTATGTAAGAACGGATAAGAATAAGAAAAATAAGCATAAGAAAAAATAACCATGAAATGTCATTGTATTCTTTTCTCACACAGGGATTCCCGCTGCTGGCTCACCATCAATACCATTAATTACACTACGTGCAGATGTTGTACGAGGAGAAAACGTCACTGCCATGCCATATTCACAGAGCTGCAGGATCTAAGACTGGAGGTGAATTAGCTACTGGATACCTGGTCTCTAATGCTCTGCCTTGCGTGTATCAAACTCACTTGACCTATGAACACACAGTGAGCTAAATATGCACAAAAAATACACAAACATAAGCATTGCACAAACAATCCATTGACTAGATTGGTCTCTCACTATACTCAGGGAATATATTGCTGCTAAATGCTAATCACTTCTGGAGGTGATTACTATTCTGATCAATGTTTTTTTTTAGGGTGCAGTCATCAAAGTCTAGAGTTAGCTTAAAACTGCTAAGCAGTTATTGGAGGGAATGAGTAAAATTTCATTTAGTTACATCAAAACAACCTTCTAGACAGTGGCTGTCTGTGGCCTGCAGTATTAAGATAAACTCAAGTATTTAAGTACACTTTCTGCAATGGGTTGCTTATTAGAATCAGATTTTTTTCTTAGCAGTAACTTCATTATATAGAAAGTAATTAGTAAAGAAATGGGCAAAATTTCATTCGTTTAATTCCAAATGACTGTTAGTGCCTAGACTAGACAAGGCCTGTAGACTCGAGATAAAATTAAAATTTCTGATAAAATTACCCTCTGCTATGCACTAATTGCCTTCAGGTATGTACAGGCAGTGGTGTTAATGTAGGTTGAATTTACATGTGGAAAGTGATTCTACAATTACAATGCTATATGTTGCTTAAACTGTAAAAAATGTACTCTCTTTAAAAAATCTGGTAAAATGGTAAAAGAATGAGCCGCCAGAAAGGAATCACTGTTTCCAAGCAGTTCAAGAAGTTATGTAATCATTGCAATCATAGGATTCCAGCCATGTGAAAAAAAACCAAACCAAACCAAACCAAACCAAACCAATCAATGCCAACATAGAACAGCATTAGGCTTTATGGTGCATTCTCCCATGTTCCAAGTTTAAAAATGCAAATACATTTTCATTTTGAAATACAGCTCCTCCATGTCTTACTCAAATATCAGCTATCATCTGATTACATCTATAATACATTTTTACTGTTACAAAAGTTTTTCTGGATGACAAGTCCTGTCTCATCCTTCCTAGTCTCTTTCTTTCTTTTTGAACTGTTCTTGAACTGCTGTATTGATAGCTTTTCTAACATGTTTCCCTGAGCCTCAGGTACCTTAGCTTCTTGTATTGCTAAGGGCGTTCCACTTGCAACCCTGCAGCCTGTCTCCCACATGCAGCTCCCTACACCTTCACACAAGTTCCCAGGACAGAGTACCCCAGAACATGTGTAGTAGTATTTTTCCTATAAAACTCTGTTTGTTATTCATCTCCTGGAGTTATACTTGCAAACCCTAATACTGATGTCATGGCAGGTTCCCCAGGGAGGTGGTAGAAACTGTTGTAATAATCACTCCTTCTTTGTGCCCTTTTCTGATTTCTACATTTGGTTGTAGCTTTTGGTATACACTACAGGATGCATTAATGCATTTGCTGAAACCTCAGCAATGGACCTGACACACAGCACCTTCCCCAGTCAACAGGTGCTCCCAGCCACAACAGCAGCAACATAAGGCAGGACCAATCCATGAGGAGTTCAATTACGTCTCAGCATAAAATACAGTGTTATTCTGGGAAAAGTATGATGGGGAAACCACCTGCTCTACTGGAAAGGATGCTGAGGGCTGGACATTCCTCTTTTTGATTGGTTACTGAGAATTTTTTCCCTCTTCCAACCATGTTTCACTTAGTTTATATTTTTTTCCTTTCACTCCCCCTTCCCCCAGATAACTTCCACCATTAGAACTGATGAACACCATCAAATAGGGACCTGTTAATAAATCTTCATCCAATACACAGTGGCTTGTTACTACTTTTTCCATCACATTCCTTATATAACAAAAAAAGTATTATTACTTTTGATTTCCCTTCACACACAGCACATCTTTTATTATAACACTTCAATTGTTAGAACAGTGTCTTCACATTTAGTCTTTTACTTTCATAATTTTACTTTGCCCTGTAAAATTGAAGTTGAAATACCATGGATAATTTTGCATTATATTACTGCATATGCTGTTGCAGATCTTTTCTAGCACCCACTATGTGCTAAAAAAAATTTCCTGTGTTTCTTAAGCAAATCCAAATCCTCAGTGATCTTAAGTAATGTTTAATCTATATCATATAAAACTGAAAACTGAAAGGTGTTGACATACATGAACTTTCTCGTAACAGCATGATACAAGTGTTTTCTTGACACAATAGAGGAAGCGCTATTTTCAATCACCTCCTGATATTTCCATTATGATTTAAACAGGAAAGAAAATAATAAAATCACTGCGGACCAAGAGATTTCCAGTTTTTCAGAGTATGAAAATACCTACAAAATAAGTGCTGTGACCTGGTAATTTCGCAGGGGATATTACATTTCCTATATTCATAGTAATTTTCATTGTATAGACACTTTTAACTGGTAGCAACCTAAAAATAAGTCACTTCTTCTGCGTATCCAGGAGGCAGACAAACATATATACATGGAAGAGACAGAAATCTTGTGTAAGGGATTACTCAGCTGCAATATTGTTAACATTGTATATGCTTCCTTACCCTGGATCTCTCCTCTAGTTTTGTCATCATGACAACAGTTGCACCTCGTTGCTCCCACATCATTCTCCAGAAGTCACCAAAGGTTTCTGGCAATGCGCCTTGTGTTGCTATATAAGCATTCTGCTTTCTGTATCCATCTATGTAGTTGGCATTGATATAGTCACTGCCTGGTATACCTGCAAAGAGAGAAGAGGGAAAACTCAGGGCAGCATGGTGCTGTCTTGTTGTACAAAGGCTAAAAAGTCCTGTGACACAGCTAGATATAAAAGTAGCTTGAAAATCTATAGCAGATGGAGAGACCTGGGAGCTGGAACAGCAGCATTTAAAAGCTGGTCTGACACTGCCTGCAGTCACCCACCAGTATACCAGCCTCTCCCTAAACTAGACAGGGGTGCCTCTTCATGAGATGCCCTGAGTAAGCTCCATTTAACGCTCCTGTTGAGCTCATTGCATTTCTTTTAAGTATAGAAAAAGGGTTAATGTTGCCAGACTATTAGTGGTACTGCTACATTCATTTTTCC
Organism: Merops nubicus; assembly: GCF_000691845.1. Taxonomy (NCBI): domain Eukaryota; kingdom Metazoa; phylum Chordata; class Aves; order Coraciiformes; family Meropidae; genus Merops; species Merops nubicus. The sequence continues at coordinate 43,446 of NW_008590762.1, forward strand.
CATTAAGTGGGAAGGTAACTATGACCTTTATTTTAACAAGTTGCATTATGTAAATCAGGTTTAAAAAATGGTGGAATCTGCTATACAGTGTGTGTATGAAATAAGGCCCTCTGCAAGCCTGAATAAACATTAAATGCATGAAAAGAAGGTGGAATCCAATACCTGTGGGCACACTGGACCTACACCGTCAATTGCTTGAGGCTCAGGTATTTCGGACAAGACTTACAGAGGGACTTTGAGTGTGTCTACAAGACACATGTCCACACTTTGACCCACATGGAAGTAAGCCAGCTCCTAACTGTAATTTCTCTAACTGAGAGTGGGCAGTGCCATGACTGTACTGAGAGCTGGAGCCTAATATTCTTCCTGTGAAGGATGAAGAGGAGTATTGGCTGAAGATCATGTTACTAGTCTGGATTAATAACACAGCCATGCTCATAGAAAGCAGTAGACATTGACCTACAGGTCTCAGTCTGATCTCCCCTGGATTCAGCAGTGCAGTATTCAGCTTTTAACTCAAACTATGTGGATGTTGGAAGACAAAGCATGGCAGCCATCAGTTTTGATGTCACTGCTGTTTTTTCAACTGATGACTTGAGGAAGAAAAGATGTTCATGTGAGATGTCAGTGCTGGTGGGATGGTAAAGCAGTGTTCCACACATTACTGCAGTGCTAATCATGGAAATGTTCCCAGAAGAGTTACCTGAAATACAGAACTGTGCATTTTAAAATGATACAAAAGGTTTGCTAAAGTAACTAACAGAAGTTCCCTCTTTAAGCAGAAATGAATGATTTATGTTTACATGCCAATCTGCCATGCCATGGTGCAGGTTCCACGAACTATTTTAAAAGAGATTCAAGGTGATAGAAGCTCCCTGAATTATCCTAAAGCTGTAACTATTGCCACTCCACAAAGCAAGAGCTGAATTTCTTTGGGTATGAAACACAATAAATTATTGAGCATGTTTAAAGAAATGTTTCTCAAGCTTTTTGCCAGAAACTGATCCATCAAATCTATTCTGATGTATTTTCTCCTCCTACAGATCCCAAACCAGGAATGACCAGAGCTGCATGCTCCTGTCTTTCCTGGCAAATGTCTGCAAATGTCTTCCAAAATAATTTGAATTTGAAAAGAAAGTAGAGGTACCTTTTTAGTACTTCTTGTTTGTTTGTTTTTAGCTACAAACTGGAGTTTCTCCATTCACTCTGGGGAAGCTTAGTGTTTCATTCCACTACTTACTTAGCAATAAACAAACTCAGTGATTAACTGTGACACTAATTAGGACCAAATATAATCTTGAAATTATTCAGATTTTGGTTTATTGTAGATGTAGTCTGGCATAAAATGTTTCCTTTATGACCAAGAAAGAATAATAGATTTTCTTCTTTTGTATGCTCAAGTTGTATTTAAACCCAAACTTTAATTTTATTTGACTTTCCATACTGTTAAAGGAAAAATCTGGCAGAATATTTTATGGAAGGAAAGATTTTTTAACTTCAGCAGCACAAGAGAGGCTGCAAATGGCACTGCTCAGGGAAGATGCATGGATGGACACAGGAAGACTGGCTGACTATGATTAGAACTGATTAGTCTCTTCTGAGAGAAAAAATTAAAAACCAAACCAAACCAAACCAAAACCAAAAAAACCCCAACTTTTAAAACCAGCACAATTTATAGCTGAAAATCATGACTTTCCACCATGAAAGGCAGAAATGGCAGTTCAAAAGCCTCCCTCTTACAGACTTGCAACTTTTTTACATGACACTTCTTACTGTGGATGTTGGAATTAATGATTTAGAAAATATAACTGCTAGACACAATGCTGTATTTTCTTCCTTTATCAAGATAATAAAACATTTTTTGCACAAAACAGATGAGAAAGAAAAATGAAGCCAACAGGAGAAATCTACACCAACTGGGTATTATTACCAAAGGAACTGAGAAAGCTGGTTAGAAATGTTTTCTGCATAAATTAGAATTATATTATGATGCCTGGTATCACATTTTGAAGCATATGTTATAAATAAAAGCCTGAGGAAAAAATGCAAAAGAAAAACAACACTTTGTAAAGTGGTTAAATGATCTTCTGGGAAAGCTGTCCTCTGGAGCTGATACTGCACAAACTCAGCGTGAAAATTAAGCATGAGAAGTATTGCAAACTGTGCTACAAATCTTAGCAGTCAATCCTAGTACCTGATGTAAAAAAAATTCAGACTGTCTAAAATTGTAGATAGTCCGTCTACTTACTAAGTCCTATTAAAAGTATTGACAAATCATATTAAAGTAAGTAACTTCTAAATTAAATATACCCTAATTCTTTAAATTAGAATAAAGAAAAGCTTCTAGATTACAAGTTCCTTGATCACAGATGCAAGTAAGAAAGTACTAAGGTTAACAATTACTCATATTTCCAAAAAGGTTTTCTTCCCAGCTAGGTTAAAGTAGAAATTTCTACTATTTTGCCACTTGCTTTTTATCAAGAGGAGATAAAAAAAATCCTGTATATTCTAAGGCCATTAGAAAAAATCCTTTTACAAGGCAATTCACCTTCATGGTACATGAAAAGGATGTGGCTGGAAAATGGATAGGACAGTCCACTTTCCACAGATCCTCTTAGTGACCTAACTATTGCAGTTTTGGGAAAAACTAGGTGCTGCTCCAACACTTTGCACTGGGAGATTTTCATCAAGGGTTTATCTCTAGCAGAATATAGTACTCTATAGGGTTATATCTCTACTGAGATCAAGAGAACAATAGGAATCATATTGCTCAGCGCCATTGTCTTTCCCACCCACAATATCCATTAGGTGTTTTCTTTGTTCTCCATCCTTTCTCATTGTCCCTTCAAGTACCTAACACACACTTCTTACAGGGAGTCTCTTTTCATCACTGTTTTCACGCATGACCTCAGTTTCACATCCTGTTCCAAAATCCTTTTGTATTCTGTAACACCATTTTCTCACTCTCACTTTCCACCTCACATTTTGCCACAGAAGTTTTTGCTTCATCAGCTATGTCCCCCCAACGAATAAACTTAAAGCCCCCTAGGGAGGGTGCTACTCATAAGATGCCTAATGAAGCGTGTATAGTTTAAAAATAACATATACAAAACCTGAACATCTGTAAATATCTATACTGACCAAGCAGAAACAATTATCAAAGGCAAATAAACCTAAATATTAAAATGTCACTTTCTGTAATGACTTTTCTGGGCATAACCTCATTCTGAGCTGAGAAAGCTGAACAATTCTCTGTCAAATCTAATAGGGCAAAAACAATCAAACGACAACTAGAATGACTGCAGTACAATGAAATCCTACAAACCTTTGTTAGCTGCGGTAGCTTGAAGGCAACACACCCACAAGCACAGCAACAATTACAATCATTGCTTAGATCTGGGCTTATTAGTTAAGAGAGGTCAGTTGTTCTGCAAAAGCATGGGTCAAATAAGGGGACAAAGTAATGAAATTCTGCCTTCAGTAATATTGATATGAACCTTAGCTAAGTCTATTGGCATCAGTGGGGTTTGCTGCAGATTTAGAATGGCTATACTTAAAAGTATAAGTTTAGGGTAATCCACTCACTATAACCTGACTTTTACAAGTTTCATGAAGGCAGAGACACAATTTCTTCACAAAAAGTCAGACAAAGACTAAGCTTCCAGATCATGATTTTACCGTAACTATTTTCTAGTAGCCTTTTCAACTATGGTGATGAATGATCATAGTCTGCAATCTCCTTATTCTGCCAGACAGGAATTAGGCACAACGGAAGAAGAATCAGATGAGTAGCTGAGCATAAAAGACATTCAGTTTTCAAATATCTCAAGAGAACAAAGCAGTCCAGATTTTAGAGAGTAAGAGCGAATGAGCAGTGAAACAAAATTTGCCAATGCCACAAATTAAAGTGCAAAAGATTTAAAAAAATGAACCCAATACCTCCTGATTTATACTGAGACTATACTCCTGAACTGAGATGACAGTGCTGTTTGCTGCAACATAGACTCAGGCCCACAAGGCCAATAACATAGACCTCAGAATTATTCACTTGATCTCCTGAAGACAGTTATAATTTTAAGTAGTTTTAATTAGACTTCAGATATTATTCATAAAGTGAAATCAAATAACGAAATTATTTCAAGCCTTTAGAAAGTCTAAATACTGAGCAGCCTTTCTATTTAAAACACATTAAACTGTAAACCTTTGTTATATACTGCTCCCCTAAGAGATGTGCTGTTAATCATAAAAAGAGTGTGAAATAATAGGATTAAATTCTGTCATGCTTGTAAACAAGTTGGAAAAATAAAAGATGAACTTAAATGGCTACAACTGGTTTAAAGCAATGACTGATATTTTGAACTATGTCAGGGCAAAAATGAACTAAGGCAGCTACTAGGTTCCAGTAAAAGCTTTTTATGTGAAAGATTTTGTAATATAAAATCTATACAGTTAAGGAGATTATCAAATTCAAATGGTCTAGGCACAAATCTACACTGTAAGAACACACTGAAAAATGAAGCAGCACAAGTCTAATGAAGATACTGTAATAATGAACATTGGTAAAATGAAAGCTTTGTAAAAAGACTGAGGAAAATTCACTGTTATCATCCTGACAATGTAAAGTAGGAAGGAAATATAAATGAGAGAAAAGGAAAACCTAAGGACGGCTGGATTGTTAATGGACTATTAGGACTAAGACAATCTGGTGAAGAGACAAAGGATGAATAATACCGAGTCTCAAAGTGAAATGTTAAATTACAGAAAATTATGGAAAGAAGGTAATATCAAAAAGGGTAGGGGCAAAAAATGCAGAGGTAAGGACAAAGAAAGGGATTGTGTAAAGGACAGAAGACATATTTGGAAGGTAAAGGAAAAGGTGAGAAATATCTGAAAAGGGTGAAATGTAGGGATGGAAACTAAGAACTAGGAGCTGAAGATACGAGGGCAAGTTGAGAAACTTGGTAAGTAAATAGCAGAAAAACTGGCTGGGAAACAGGGGGAACTCTGTGAAGAACAAGAAAAGAAGGTTGGATTGGTTTGGTTCCATTTGGTTTGGCTTGGTTTGCTTTCATTTGGTCTGGTTTGCTTTCATTTAGTTTGGTTTAAAACGTTTGATAGTATTAAGAAGGGTACAGAATGCAAGTAAACAGATTGTTCAGTGCAGTTCCTCAGAGATCTAGATAACAGCATTGTGCCCACACACTGGCCACAATACATTGATATATCAGTATGTTGCATGATAGTGCAAAGCAGATACTGAAATCCAATGTGAAGTCTTTATATTGTGATTACAGCTGTCTGAAACTTGATTGAGTGATTTTCCAGCTCTTTAAGACTGAGTAACATCAAAATTATCTATCAAACGGGTCTTTTTTTTTTTTTAATAGGAATATTAATTTATACCTCTCAGTGATGCACTAAAAGGGCTGATGAGTGCTTCTACTAATACAAAATAAAATGATTACTATTTGATAATTCCTGCAAAAAACAGTTTCAGTATGAGTGTCCACAGTGCATTGTGAGGTGCCAAATCTTCCCCACCCATTCAAGAACAAAGTCACTGGACATTTTGTTGACGCCCTCTTCAATGGACAGGACAGCATGGATGTGTATACAGGAAAGAGTCAGAATTGTTCCGAGCTGATTTCAAGGGTATAAAGAATGACACCATTTTTGTTGCTAAATTACAACAATATAACAGCATATGTATGTAACAGCATAGACCAAAACTATACTCCTACAACTTGTCTCAGCATTGTTTTTGAGACAGCAACAGGGTCTCTACTCTATGAAGTCAGCTTCACTGATTTTTCTATATCCTCTTACCTCATCACTAAAATACTTTGTTGTCTTTAAGGCACTCCAAGCTTGCAGGGAGAAGAGGCATACACTTTAAGTATGTAATTATTTATTGTTAGCAGAATGCAACACAAATACCACATGAGAGTGTAGATAATTTGTATAGTCCGTGACTGTTCAGTAGATGTTCAAGGATTTATACTGAACAGAATACTTCCTAAATATAAAGATGACAGCCTACATACTTGATTATAATTTACCGGTAACTGGCAATGAGACAAATAATAATATTAGCAGTTTCTTGCCTTTTTATTTCTTGACCATTTATATTACAGTCAAGCACTTCCAGATTTAGCAGCATTTTAATGCCACTAAATTTCCCATCAAACAAAATTTACACTGCTGAAATATGAGAGACATTATTTTTTAATTTTTTTTTAATCACTAGCATTATGCAAATCCGTGCCACATATGGCAGACTTTTATTCTTGGATGTCTTCTAGAAGAAGTCGCAAGACTTTTTAAAATGCAGAATGTTTAATCACTTTTTTTCACAGGATTTTATTTACTCCTTAGAGGTTTAAGATCATAGACCTAGCTGGTTTATCTTCATCTATTTTTCTTTTAATCAGTAAATTCTGCCCTCAAGTCCTTTTAGCAGCAAATAATAAAATTCTCTACATCATAAAATTCTTACATTATACTTTAAAATTCCCAGTTTCCCTCTCAGACACAACCAAAGACAGCACAACATGAATGGTGAGATTTGAAGAACATGGGAACAAAATTTTGCAAAGTAATATTTTACTTCAGGTGAAAATTCAAATTACCATAACTAATCTGAGTTTCCCTCCCAAAGGGACATCCAATGCAATAAAATTTAAACAGCGGTGAGTTTAATAATATAAAAACTATTTCTTGCAAAGTGAGCAATTATGTTGTGAAATTCCATGTTATATGCAATTAGAGAAGCCAAGAATGCAGCAAGGATTCAAAACCAAGTTTGAATACGTGTAACAGAAGTTATAAGAGGTATCAAACACTTGAAAGCATTAGTAAGCTTTGTGTTTCAGGGCTAATGAAACTTAACAATTTGATATTATTTCATTTCATTAATTTCATTTCTCTATTACATACTCCTTAAGACTTTCTAAGAATTACTTTGTATTTGCTACAGTAAGAGACAGGCAGCTGAACAAAACTGGCCTTGTGCCCCATTACAGAGTAGCAATTACAGTATACCACTTTTGTGCCACACCATCAAGAGGCAAAATGTAGGATTACAGTTTGGTAGATGCTTAGTTTCTTTTTCATATATATTTGTTCTTGAACAGGGACCAAGTGCCTAGGTGTAGAATGGAGATTCTTCATCTTAGAAAGAGTACAGTTATTACTCAAACCTCATTGATAGTGTTAGTCTTATGGCCACCAAAGAATTGCAGACAAGGCATATATGTAAAATCCAACCAAATATTCTCCATACAGCCATTAGAAATGTAATGTAGTCCACATTTAGGTCCTGGTCTAGTAACACAGGCAAAGGAGAACTACACTTTTAACTGTCTTCAAAGTGATTGATTTCCATGGTAGCATGAAAAACAAATGCAGCTATCAACTAATAAAAATGCTAGGCAGACTGTGTATTGTCATTGTAGGAATATTTACTTAAATCTTGAAAGAGAATCCCTTAGTACCAAATGCAAAGACCAATGTCCTAATATCTTAAACTTTTGTACACACACAAAATTGCAGAAAACCATGTAAAATCCAAAGGGGAAAATAATTTAAAAGGATACTATTAATCTATTACTGTTTTAAAAACAAATTATCATAGCATAAAAAGGCATTTAATACATGGTTTATATTGCTTTTTACTCCGTAAACTGAAGACTGAGAAAATACTTAAAATTACACAAATCACCAAATGAGTCAAAATCCCATTTGCGGTTTTATATCTAACACTGATATTTCAAAGGGCTATAACATCTTTCCTTATTTAGGGTCACTGACTATTGTAGGGTTAGAAATTCTAGCCTCATCGTAGCATTTCTTAGTTAAAAAAGGGAATCAAACATACAGTTTGATTGTATGTTGTCCCTGCACCTTAAAATACATTTTTCTATTGTCTTTTCCCACAGGTACAATGCTGATTTTATATTTATTTATTTATTTTTACTATAATTTTAAAAAGTAATCTAATGTACTCTGTAATTTGATACTTTTAATTAATTTGACTAATGTTTTCCATCTTGCCACTTAAATTTTCTTCTCATACTCTATGTTCATTTTCTTTAAGGGAACCAAATTTTATGGGTCATTTACACAAAGGGCAGCAGGCAGTACTCTTTAAGCATAGATGTTGAAATTTTTAAATGTTTATAAATTTAAATGTTTATAAATTAACAAATAAATTTATCTGAAATTAGATTTTTTTTCCTCTCTTCCTTCCTTCCATTACACTGTTATTTATCAAAACAAAATCCTGTGAAAATCTTGAGTCTTCTGTCAAATAGACTTATTTCTGAGTTGCACATTTTTATTCCAAAGAACTTTAGGTAACACAGAAACATAGAATCATGTTAGGTTAGAAAAAACCTTTAAGATTACTGAGTCCAACCATTACCCTAAGATTACCAAGTCCACCACTAAACCATGTCCCTAAGCACCTCTACTACATGCCTTTTAAATACCTCCCGGGATGGTGACTCCAGCACCTCCCTGGGCAGCCTCTTCCAATGCTGGATAACACTTTTGGTATAGGAGTTTTCCCTAATAACCAAATTAAACATCTGCTGGCTCAACCTGAACCCATTTCTTCTTGTCCTAGCAATTCAGGACTGTCCAATTGCTGTTCCTGTCCTTTCCTGATCATTTTCTCAGTTCTCTTGTATGAACCATGACAAAGAAAAGGGACATTTTTCTTGAATTACATCACATCTAATTAAAATACACTCTCTTTAGCGTAGAAATCAGTATTTCTACCAGGTAGTGCCAATTTCTCTACAGCTATATTCTTCTACAAGGCAATGTGAAAAATTGTAAGTGATGCTACAAAATATCTTGCCAGGATTGCAGAAGTAAATTATCATATACAAATTCTTCAAAGAATAATTTACATTTTCTAATACATCTGAGAAGCTCTTATCTATGTTATCAAGCCCATGGTATGCAGTTGCGATAAATAAGGGAAGATTTAAACTTCAATCAGTAGAATTGCCTTTTTCTTCACCAAGCAGCTAATATTAAAATGTGTTAGAGCTATAAATATTGTTTCTCCTTTACTCAATGTTTTCAGGTCTGGAGTAGCCAAAGATAAGCTGTTCAAAACTGTAAATTAAACCACCTTGCAGTTTAAGTTGTAGCATGTTAGGATTACAATAATTACGACCTTGAATATAGCTCCCTATTTTTTATATATCATAAATAAGCCCTGTCAGAGTTACTAAAGGCAGAACTTATTTTCATGTAAATTGTTTCACTTAAATATATAATTGATTATACTTGGGCCATCATTAATACCAGACTGTCAACAATATAGAATACACTGAAAATCTGTCTTCACCCCAGGAAGCAGGTTAATGGTAAGGCAGAACTGGTAAGAAAAGAAATAACTTGAGTGAGAACCAGTGCTTTTTATTGTTTTTAACACTTGCTAAAAGAGACACGATACCCAGGGCTGATCATCTTCAACAGTTTGCTTAAGTAAAAACTCTAAAATGCTCTAAAAATGCTCCAGAAGTTTTTGAAAAGTTTTTTGACAAAGAAAGATATAATGAAGAGTTCTTATTATACCCCTCTGCCAATCTTTTGGCAGTGAAATACTGAGGTTCCAACAATATCTGCATATGGGAATTTGTTTAAACGTTTTTGTTTAACATTCAGATTGTAAATGGAAAATAAAAAAAAAAAAGGAAGTTTTAAAAGAGAGTTCTCAAAATTGTCCCTGAGAATATAAAGTTGAACTGATATTTTTTCTGCATTAAGGATTTGGTAACTGAAACTCAATAATTAGATAAGTTAATAATGTAATTGATCGACAAAAAGCTCAATCCATGCATGGCTACTGCTGCTTTTGCTTTGTAGAATTAGTATAAGTAAACAGCAGTGATAATGTACTTTAGATAACACATCAGCACACTACAAGGACCTGACACATTAAGTGCTATTATGTGACCCTGTGTCAATCTTAGTGCATTTTCATCACGAATTACTGAGAATGAACATAAGAAAGCAATTGTCATTACAGGAATTTACTGAAAGTAGTTTAACACTTCTTTATGTTACTATGCAAAGATAACAGGAGGTAAAATTATACTGGATTTTAGGATTTAATTGGTTTAAGATTAAAGGTCTCCTTACCTTCTATTGCTGAGAGTAGAACTCGAGAATGGTCGTATGCAATTACATTCGCATATCTATTCTTTGGTTTGTTTACTTCCAGGTTAGAGTGTTCCCAAGTGAATTGCTGACCGGGATCAATAGACTTCAAAAGAGACAGAGGAGAAAAGAAAAGGAAACTTTTAGCTAAGGACTAAGTACTTGTATTCATAATAATTACAAACCATATGCTCCCATAATTTAGGCTGGAAATATTTTGCTTTTAGAAGAAAATTAAGACTTCAGGACACACTGTAACATACCATATCATATAATATAAAGCAGTTTGTATTTATGCTGCTGAAATTTCTGTTAGGAATTTAAATCATAAGCTTTTCAAATCCAGGGCTTTCTTTTCAGAAAGACAAGGTTATACTACCCCTGTTTTTATCTTTTCACTCAGTCTGGCAAGTGAGGGGCTCCAGCACAACACAGAATTAGAAAAAAAAATGTTGGAAATGTCAAAAACACTGGGACGAAGTGGAACAAATATTTTTGTCTTTCTCTACTACTAAGTGCACATGTTCAAACAATTCAATGTCCTATTTACTAAATAAACTCCAAACATTCCAAAAGATGTTTTCCAGAAGAAAAATAAAGTTTCTGTTCTTTCATTTTGATGCCAGACCAATACATTATACCAGCGTTGCTCAGGGAAACAACTGTATAACATCCAGGGACAACATAAAAAGACTTGATTTTTCTTTCCCTGAGTCATAAATAAGACAGTAATTCAGGCATATTTGAAATTTTAATGATCTCTTATTTATACACATGACTATATAGTCTTAAAATCACTGCTTAGTCCCTGCTTCTTTAATGTTCCAGGATGTCGTTCCTGAAGCTTGTTCCACCCTGATTCACCCTTCACCTGTAGAAATAAAACAGGCCCTACTACTTACTTTCACCTCTAGGACTGAGTTGCACATACAGCTACATAAACACAAAATACGTAACAGATGGCACCTGCATATGCCCACTATGGTAATGGCTGTATGAAAGGTCATGTCATACTGAGATATCACAGTTAATCACCTGCTGTTATACTTTCCCATTCTGTAACATTAGGGACCTCAAAATTGTTTCATTAACACATGTATGCAACTACGGTTAGCAGTTCACATCCTTTGTTTAATTCTGATAAAAAACAGCAGCTCCCTATGCCAGGTAGCTGTAATTGACACAAGTAGACCTCAATGGGGCAGTTCACCATATTCACCTTCCATGAGTAGACCAGCAACAAAGTGTAACTCGGAAGACCCATACCACCACTACAGCATCAAGCTATAACTTTTACATCACTTATCCTGACTCCTCCCAAGGTTGCAACGGCTGTGAGTCCATTTTATGCTAAAGGAAATGAAGTATGACCTGTAATCTATTATACCACAGCAAAAATATGCAAAATTAATGACTGTGATCTATTAAGATTTATCCCTTAGATTAATAACTACTATTTGGCCAGTCAGAAGGTTGCTTCATTCTCACGGATCTTTAAATATCTTACACATTTTAGTTACGCAATATTCAGAGAATGATTTTGCTTCTTTCTTGAGATGATTCAAAAAAAAATTAGTAATTTAGCCTGTCTGCCTGATCTTCGAATACTCCAGCATTTTGTTTAGGAAACTAAGTCCCAGTAACTTATCCTATCTATTAATGTCCTAGATTCAATTAACTTCTGTAAGAGTTAGTGGCTAATTCTCCTGAATTTTGTTGGATTTTTCATTACAGTCCTCTGGAGTGGGGCCTGGCTGAGCTCCCCTACATAACTTAGCTGAGCAAAGGAGTGTGATGGTTCAGGTTCTGGCTCACCCTTCGCAGACTGCTTTACCTAAAGTAGCTGAGGTAGAGTGTGTGTCAGCTCCTCCCTCAAGAGAACATGAAAAGGCACTTTTTAGAGGAATAAGGATGAAATTAAATGCTTAGGAGCATGAAATAGGCTACTGAAATTTTGTTACTGGTTTGGATATTACTCACTTGAGTTATATCTCTATGTATTTTACCAAGCTCAAAATGTTTTCTTAAACGCTTTGCTGCTCTGTATGAATCTCATTTAATTTCCACACAATTTTTGTCCCCTAGAAAGATTTTTTTTCAACAAATGCAGTATTTGTATTCACAAATTTAGGAATTTCTGGGACTATGCTTACCACAACTTTGTACGTTATTAGTATTAATAGCTTCCCATTATTAAGGTACTATCTTAATAGACTAGTTATTAAGAGTTTTATAAAATTCTTGGAGTTGTTTTTTCATTCTTCTGTATTTTGTATCCATATATGGGAATAACAAAGTATCATCCAATTAGTATTCTGTAACTTGCAAATGCAGGTATCACTTCTGCGGTATGCTTAAGTAAAAGCTTGGCATTCTCATCTTTTGAATATTAGGGCTTGGTCCTTCTCAAACAACATTACTTCTGATTACACAGTGAAATTCCCACTTATCAACAAAGCAAGTGGTCAAGTTTTACTCTGTAAAATTTTTATTCTGTTTTCTTACAATTTAGTGTCATCATGGTAATGTTTTCCCATCCTCTGAGATGGATGGCTGACATACATTTGAAGTAAGTAAGCATTCCTTAATGCAAAAAGCTAAATATGTTTACCTTTACATCTAAGTGCTATTTATTCCATCAAACAGATAAAAGGTTTCTTTTCATCATGAAAAGAACAAATTTGGATGACATTTCCATCAGCACTGGGAAGAAAAGAGTCATATATATATATATAGTATATTTAAGACATGCAATATATTTTTTATCAGCTGACCAGTAATTCATCTATATCACATGACTTGAAAAGCAACCAAATTTACATAATGACTTCTCACAGCAAGAATCTCCCCTCTTTTCTTTTTTGAATGAATAGAGAACTTCTGCAAGATGTTTGCAGGTCTGGTTTTTAGTATTTTAGAAAGTAATTAGTATGGGGTTATTTCAGAATAATAGTAATAATTTAGAAGATAAGTACAGTAGTTTTGAAAAGAGAAGATGCTCTTAACATATTAGTGCATTATACTCACAAAAAAAAAAAGACTTTTAAATAAAATCTATTACTTGACCAGTAATAATAAAGCACATTTACACTATCTGTGGCTACCTAGCCAGAATTTTTTGTGTCATATATGCAAACATGCTAGCTGAAGAACAGTCCACTGTCCAAGAATGAGTCGTCACTGCTTTGCATTGTTCTATATATGCAACTGAAGGAGACACTCTGCCTGATCTGGCAGGTTATCAACTACAGTACTCAAATATTCTGAAAATTACTTCACAATATGAGGTGTCACATACACTTTCTCTTCACACCTGAAAAAAATCCCAGAATAAATTGACAGAATAAAAATCCCAGAATAAACTTGTAACAACATGTTACAAGTATTGAGACTGGACCATAGGACTCAGGCTTTACTGTATCAAAAACAAAAAAAAATGTATACAAATTAAAAAGGCTCAGAACTTTTCTATCTGTGATTGCAACTACTTATGAACATAAAGTTATGAGTGCATTTTGGCATATAGAGTTGCACTTAGGAAATTACGGTCTACGCAGATTCTTACCCATAATAAGAGTTTCAGCTCTATATTATATTTATTTTTAATGTGAATTTCTAGATTATAAAGAATAGTTTACATTTAAAGCCTAGCTTCAACTATTCAGTATTATTCTTTCCTTCTGACTCCCTACTGTTTGAGTGACCTAAAGCTGCTTTTTGATACCAATAAAAAATCAAACAGCTGCTTTCTCTGTCAGTTATTTGTAGAAGTAGATGAGAATATGTTCATAACAGCAATGTCACAGAATATATATTCCTCACTCACTTCTTTGTATGATATATGGCCAGATGGTGTAATTCAGTGATTAATATTTAGGCCCACATGCAGACACAGTTATAAATTATGTCAAAACCAGGCAAATGGATTGAACTTCAATCTTTCCTGTTTTTCTCAACGATCTGAACCACTTTGTGGACTTAATATCCTCCCACAAAGCACTGTTTTGGCAAAAGAAAGTTAATCTATATTTCCTCAGACATAATAGCCACACTGGAACAAAGGGTAGAGTGGTATTGGCAGACACATTTCAGAAGTGTGAAAGACCAATAACTCATGAATAACAAGTCTGTACTAACAGTTTTAATGAGTGCTTTAATGGTTTAATGGATGGCACTTTAATAGGATTTCTAGTATAGTAATTCTGAAAGCTTGCTTTCAATAAAACTGTCATTAACAAAGAACAGGATTTCTTCGTAGCATAACTGTGTAGTATGGTTGCTTTGTGCAAAAGAAATAAGGATATCAGTAATACTGTTATTGCCCTCCCATGCTTCGACTAATCTTTCAGCTATTGTGTTCTAAGCGGTTGGCTGTTGAAAAAAAGTCTGATCTGTCATTGGGAAAAACTTGAGCAATGTCTACTAGTACAACACACCATGCATAAAATATAGTTCTTTCACTATGAATCATGGTAACCAAAACATTTTTTCCAGAATAATTTCAAACAACTTCCCTCTGGTAGACTGTGTACCTGGTCATTGTGAAGTTTTCCTTTACACTACTTAAACAAGAGGAAAATGTTGCCTGCGGTGAGTCTTCCAGGAGTATCTCCTGGTACAGTACTGGTGAAGGAATGCCATCCTCCTGGTGTAAGCTGACATACGCCTGCATGCCTTGGAACAGTGCTTTACTAAGAGTTACTACACTACGAGCCAGCTCGTTTGTGTGTTTATGTTTTGTGGGGAGTGTGAGCTGCTTCTGGCTTTCAAAAGCACAGAAGCATAGGGAGGCATTTCCTGTAAAGAACTTCCCAGCACTGTAGGTGTTGCGGTTGAGGCTCAAGCTAAAGCATCAAAAACTACAGGGTCACAGAGAAACTGAAGGCCAGGTAGTGAAAGAAGAACTAAAAAGGCAAATTTGAGAGAATGTCAATGACGATAGACTCTGCACAACTTGAGATAATAGTCAGTTACCCATGAAAATGAACAATTTGACCCTGTTTTACCAATGTCAGTGATTGCAATGAGGATTTTGTCTCCTATCTGATGAAACTATAATAGGATGCTATTATATTATGCAGGAAACTTGCTAACAGAATGAGATTTACGTACCACATTACCAAAACATCACTGCTAGAAGCATGAACATTAATACACCATCACAGCAACTTCCAAACTGGAATTTTGTTTTCTTATGAAGTCAGGGTTTTTCATATCACACTGTAAAGACTGCTATTTTCAAGAGATATAGGAGGACAAATTTGGTTTTTATGACTAAATGTTCTTTGGAACAAATGTAAGATTGTATCCTCGTCCTAAATACATATAGATGAGACACTTCCTGTTGACTGTCAAAGGAAGGTGACACAACTGTTCAAGAGTAGCTAGAAATACAACCAAGGCTTTTGCCAAACTCCTCTCAAGAACAAAGATATCTCCTCTACAATATGAAGATAATATTCCTATGATTAAATGAGATCATGTAAAACCTGATTCCAATTTAATCAAATAAGTTGTATACGCTCATAACTAAAGTATACTTAAGGAGGAAAATAACCATTATTTGAAAACATCCTTGAAAGACAGTCTCTATTACATAAAATAGAAAATCTAACTTTTAAAGAATGAATTATACTGTTTTGTATTTCTTTGCCTCCAGTCTTAAATGTAGCATGTTTATTCCCTATCTACAATTAAAATTCTTTGTCTGTGTTATCATCACCTGTAGTGGTGGAAACAGTTTTTTTTTTTTTCTGAAAGCAGATGATAACACTGAAGTTCAGGTAGGAAATAAATATCAGAAGGAGAAGAATAATTGACTAATGAAAAAACTTGCTTAGGTTAAATATTTTTGTGATTAAAGCATTTTGTCATTTTGTTTTACACAGTATATGAAACACAGCAGGTGCTAAACACTAAACTTTGTCGTATATGAGACACAGGTGTTGCTTTGAATTTTCAACTTATTTTTATAGCACTGTCAACACTTATTTTTTGAAGAAAGGTGTAAAGGACTGAAATTCTTCTCCAATTTCTCCATTTCCCTCCATAAAACCTCTAAAAATATTGCAAATTTATCTTTCTAAAAGGCCCCACAAAACTCACTTTTACCTATGATGACCTAAATAGTCTGTCCCTGAATAATTTTTCTTGCTGTAAGAGGCCAACTATTCTTTTCCCACACATATCACTCCTCATTTGCGCAAAGTAAAACATTTGTTACAGTATTTGACTAAACCATCTCTGTGGAATTCCTTGGCAGAACAGCAGTAGTTATCAGACCAAAACCTAGTATCCTGATACAATAACACCAGCTTTCTTTTATCTGAAAATTCTTTTAATTGAATAAGCATAAACAAATGCTGTTATCCCATGGAAGCATTCACAGCACAAAGGAATGTGATAACACACTACTATAAATCTTGACGAGTGCCACTTCAGATTCCTGCATTATGTCTGTAAAATTCTCTCTCACAACTATACTGCTGGCTCAACTACTATGCTAGGCAGAACCAAGCACAAAATAGCCTAGGTGAACGAAACAGCATATGTGCTATTAACAAGAAGACAAACAACTTTTCATCGTTCACTGACTATACTAATTGTTTCTCAATAAGTGGAGCACATCCCACAAAAGTAAAGTTACAGAACACCAATAAATGATGTTTTTAATATTAGAATGAGTAAACTGCTGTAATAATAAAGAATAGGAAACATTTTTTACTGAGAAGAAATTGATTTTTGCATATGCATCACAATTATGTGTAATTATATGGCAGTTAAGTGCAGGTGTTCCTTTGATAAAGATTCATTCAGGAGGTTATCTGTTCTTCATGGACTTTTAAAGTATTTTATATCAACAGTAAGTTTTATACGCTCTTATAGCTAAATGCTATATAAAATTTAATGTGTTTTAGTGTCCAGTGTTTATCTTGTTGCAGCTTGAGATACAAAAAGACAAATTACTATACTCAGTAAATTGTCTTCTCATCAGAAATCCTATCCACGGACACTGAAAAGTTACACCAAAACTTCCAATAGTACAACAGTGTTGCACAAAGTCAAGGTGCATCTTAATTTTTTTCAATACTTGTTGTTAAAAGACTGGCTGCAACTTACAGAAAGAAGCCTGATGACAAATAACACTGAAGTTATATACAACTTCTTGTAATTTCACCTTAACCAATGCACACACACATATACACAATAAATCATACAACAGCAGATAGAGGCCAGCAGTGTAATTTCTGTCTTGCAGCCATAGGTAGGAATCTGAATCTACTTCCTTAAGGGTGTACAGATACAAGTACAGACCTTAGATAATAAATGTGAAACTATTTTACACAAGACCCAGGAACTCGCTTTGGAGGAAAAGATTTTGTACATTACAGGAGGGCAGAACATTACTGTTCTGATTCATTCCAACTCCATGCCCACTTTTTATTGTTAAATTCTGAAGCTTGAGTTAAGAAGGAGACATGATAAAGGTCAGTTTCTTATGAATGTGGCATTCTGCTTAACAGCTGTTAAGCCCATATGGAGCCTTGCACTACATAAAAATCCCACTGAAAGTGCCAAAGTCAGCAAAAGCTTCATAATAATCAGTTGGGGTCAAGAACCTTGTCTTTAAATTAGGGAATACAAGAGAACTATGTGACATAAAGATATGTCATGTTAACAAGGTAAACTAACATTTTTCTAAGGCTTGAACATTATATGTCAATAATAATTAATGAACGACTATGAAAAATTTATTTTGATGTGGAAATAAAGTTTATTAAGAAGAGGATATGGCACTAGCTATGCTAAAATTACAAACCCACTTTATCCAGCGCACGAACTGCAAGTTTCTTTACATACTGCAATACTCATCATCTTTAAGGCTTGGCCCCTCTTCTCCCATGAAATCTGGTATTCAGGGTAAAGTTGTGAGTGAATTATAATGATGAAAGTCTCCATCATCCCCTATAAGAGCTGGGGGAGAAGAAGCCCTGAAGAAGACAGCTTCTGAAGACTTGTAGAAGTAGAAACTCCTCTGGGAAGGTCTACATATGGAAGAGGGTCTACACTGGAGAATACACTCCTTTTATCACATCATAGCAATGAAGGAATTCTACTCTTTTTTCTTTTTTTCTTCTTTTTTTTTTTTTCTTTTTTTTTTTCTTTTTTTTCCTGAGAACATACAGTTAATACTATGCGTATTGTTATTTATTTTTTTTTGCAATACCTACTTTTCCAACTTGCTACACAACTCAGGGCATTCCTTTCAGAATCAAAGTCCAGATGTGTACCCTCTGAACTTGTTACTTCTTTAATAGCAATTTCAGATTCTTTCTCAAATAGATTTCACACAGCACAAAAAGGAACATATTACATATTCTCAGAAAAAAAAAAAAAAAAAAACCACAACAACAAAACACAAAACAAAACAAAACCCCAAGACCATTAAGAAAAAAATTGGGAAGCTTTGTGCCAGACGAATCAAGAACAGTGGGTTGAGTTTGGGATTATTAGAACAACGCAATCCTGTCACTTCTCATGGTCCAGGTCTACAAAGAAGTTTTGGTTCATCTTCTCTAGGAGTGTGCAAGGAAGGCAGGGGGTTTCATTAGAAAATGATGCCAGAGGGTTAAACCAGCAGAGGAGACAGCATGCAGATGTGTGCCTTCTGTGAGTGAATTTTATTCTCTCTTTTGGAAGTAGTGAAAAGATAGGGAGTTTTCCGTCAGTCTGAAGAGGAAGTGGAAACAGGCAAGTAAGAAATAGACTTCCAAAAGGAGAAAAACAAACTCATATGCAATTTTGATCAGAAATTCTGATCAAAAGGCAGTAGATGGAACAGGAGCAAGGATGGACCAGGAGAAAGTATTCAAATACTTCTGAAGAACTGAAAAGGGTGCACATAATATGAAAAGATGTGTTTGAGTTAGAGACAAGTAAATCTTATAAAGCGGCAACTAAGGCATGGCAAGCTAAAAATAACTAAATAATCCTTTTGAAATGGAACTAACCTCCTGAAAGAAATTCTGCAAGCTGGATGAGAAGTCAGTGTCTATCAGGAAACTCTACATACATACATATATATATATATAT
>NW_008590763.1:0-3912 GCF_000691845.1 Merops nubicus
AGAAACATCTGTGCTGCACTGGTGACTAGTGTGCTCTGCAACGGGCCAGGGCTCCAGGACAGCAGTGTGTGACCCGGGCATGTGCACAGCCCTCTGTCCCCCCCACAGCACCCCTGTCCCCACCAAACAGCAGGACCCGGGGAGAGGCACGAGCAAGGAGGAGCAGTTACCCCCCTGCCCTCCTGCCCAGCCCCGCTGGATCCCTGAGGATGCCCCGTGCCACCGCAGCTGGAGGCCCTGAAATCCCCTCTGCGGAGGATTAACCAGCCAGGGCCAGTTCCTCCAGTAAGAATGAAACCCAGTGGAGCAAAGACGGCTGGTTGGATATGACAGGAAACTTCGTTGTAGTGGTGTCAAAGCCCTTCCTCCTCCAGCAGAGCTAGCACAGGGCACTGACATATGGGGAGCAACATCTGGCTGCTACAGGTCATGAGTTTTGCCCACACCTCCCCAGGGTCACAGACACGATGTCTTGAAGCCCCATGACAACTGCCATCCAATGAAGCAACAGAAATCCCTTCTCTCTGGGATGTCCAGGGGAAATGTTCACCACATGGAAGGCAGGTTCTGCAGGTCATGATGCAAGAGGCAGTCCCAAAGGCACTTTCTAGTACAGAAAGACAGGATTTAGATAAAACTAGTTGTTAAAGCTCTTCATGGCTTCTGGATGCCTGACTTCAAGACTCTCTACTACCCATTTACTGCTGTCTTGTAAACACGGTTGCTAAGAGGCAGCTGTACAAGGTGAAACCATCTTCAGAAGAGTCTTTCTGGATCTGAGAGCAGCTGGCTGGGCGGTCACTGCACGGAGATCCAGGAGAGCAGAGACCTGCAGAGCTGCCCAGCCCAGCTGCACTCACAAGTCAGGATACAGCTTTGGGCTACAGCCTCCTCCCTCAAACTGGTGTCCGTTCCAAGCGTGTTTTCCTTACACTCAGCACCACGAGCGTGGTGAGGACCAGCAGATTTGTGTGTGTGGCATCAGGAGCTCATCACCACGCTGGCAGCCCAGGCAGCAGCGCACACTGGGCTGTGCTCTGTGTACCCACAGCTCCGTGTCCTTTGAGCCCAGCTGGGAAAGGGACGAGCAGGAACTGCAATAAGCTCCGTGGCAGGGCAGACGTGTCAGCAATCTCGGCCAGCGAGGCAAGCCCGTTGGTAGGGTGAAGCTCCCACGACCAGAAGATCACACTAGGACACAGATGCCTCCCCAGCTACTCTGGTGGCCAGTCCCAGGCACATCTCTCCTCGCTGCAGTGGTGTCTCTGCTCCAGGTATGGTTGGCCCAGCTTGCTGCTGGGCTTGTCAGCAAATCACCCTGGCGTCCCCTCCCTCCCTCCTGCCTGCTCCTTCTGCAGCCTGCATCAGGAGCACAGGCAGTGCTAAGATAAGAGGAGGGCCTCAGCTCCTTCTCTGCCCTGCCCCTCTCCCTGGCACACAGGCATCCAGCCCTTCACACCAGCCGGGATGCTCCGGCCGAGCTCCTGCCCGGCTGCAGCACGGGCCCCGCAGTGCCCAGCAGCTCTCTGCCCTGGCAGGGACACTGGGGATACCCAGCGGCCACCCGCAGAGGTGACAGCTGAGGGGTGCTGTGCCCGTGCTCAGGCCCAGGCCCGCTGAACAGCACACCAGCAGCCCACTGCCCCCAGCCAGCAGGCTCGGCAGCCCCGGTGTCTGCACCCCTGAGGCGAGCCCACAGCAGACTGGCAGCACACCAGGATCACTGCTCCAGGGGACAGGCTGCCAGCCACCAACCCCACGGTGCTGGCAGCTGAGAGGCACCTGCACTCCCTGCAGAAACCCACAAAGACCCAGGCGTAAATGCTACTTACCTTTCCTCTTGCAAGAACTTCCTTCCTTCCCCAGGTGGTTTTCTCATCTTGTAAGACCTTAAAGGATGCCACCATCTCCCCCAGCCTCCTTGGTGTCCCCAGCTCCTCCCACGGCCCCCAGGCACCATGGCAGGAGCAGGGGTTCCAGCATGTGGGATCAGTGCTGGGACCACAATCAGGCAGCAGTTCTGCTCTGATGGAGGCTTGCAACACCTTCCTCAGCCCTGCTTTCAATCACTTTAGGATTATCAAGGACCCTGGGAGGTTGTCAAGGATGTTCTTTCTTGTGTGCTTGTTGTCACTGGAGTAATTAAATGAAGGTCAAAGGGTGTCCTTGGAAATGCTGAACAGGTAGTTAAGCCTCTCATCTGAAGCCCAGCCCAGGATACCAAGTGGTCTGGGCATTTCCAAGCCAGCCAGCAGCTACACCACCCCATGTCACTTGTGGGGTGACAGCTGCTTGTCCCACATGTTGTACAGCTCTGCAGGTGGAGGTTGAAAGATCACTGACAAACTACAGGTGTGACAGCCACAGCCAAATGTGACAGACACTTTTGGTCCCAAAACATCATCCTGAAGAGGAGCCTCTGGCAGTTCCAAAAGAGCCTGGCAGGAAGAGTCCAGCACATAGATCTCTCTGCTGTGGAGGGATGGGGGCCCAGGATCATTCCAGTGAACGCCCTGATCTTGGTAGAGCCACTTTGCCCGTGGGTGAGGGACCCCCGGGGCCTCCAGCTGGGCCTGTAGATGAGGGCAACAAAGAGAGGAACAGAGCAAGAGACCTGAGGTAGGTCTGAGCACCTGCCTTTTCCAGAGCCAGGCTTGGGAAATGTGTCCTCCAAAGCACAGCCCGACATCACTCTGTAGGTCATTCAGTGCAGTGCAAGATGTTGGTTCCCTTTGTGCTCCTTGGGAGGTGTTTTCTGGAAAAGGCCTCTGCAATCACACTGTATCCACCTGTTTGTCCTGCCTGGACAATCTGGGGGCTCAGTTGTCATTTCAGCCACCTTTGACAGAAGTTTCAGAACTCAGAGGTGCTTGGTTTTGTGAGAACAGGCAGCACACAGGAAAGCTCATGCTCCCAGTGCAGGAGGTGCTGCAGCCTTTAGCAGACATTTGAGAATCCACACCCTTGAGGGCATGCCTCGAGGCAACTGCCTCAACGTCCAGCAGTGAGAGAGGCTCTGGTAGGAGCCTGCACCATCTTAGACACCAAGAGCAGCAAAGCAGCATATCCAACTGGAAGAAACCCTTGAAGAGAGCCCCTAGTCAGCACATGGACAGCCCACATCTGCCAAAATATCTGCTGTGGCTCCTCTTGCCAACATGGGACAACCAGATTATTGACACTGAATAGAGCCCCACAGAACTGGGTCCTGCCAGAAGGGGGAAGTTCATAGCTTGAGAAATTGTGTGCACAAACCCTTCCCATACCTCAGAGGAGGAAAACTCTGGTCACCGTGCAGACACTGTGGCTCACTCCAGTCCTTCAGAGAAGCCTGAGGTTGCTGCTGAGCCCCGTCCCACACCAGTGCCTGCCCCCCACCAGACTGCTGCAGGGAGGCACTGGCCCAACACACCCACTCGCAGCTGCCTCCAGGCCCTTGTCCTTGGGCATCCTTGAGGACTGATAACAGCCCGGCCCAGGGCCCGAGCCAGGGCAGACGTGCTGGCCTTGGGCACACTCCCAGGCGTGGGATCTGCTGTGCAGAAAGAGGAAAGGCCTGGACAGGAGCAGCATGTGCAGGGAGACCCTCAGCCTCACCTCTCTTGCCTGCAGAACGTGATGCTCACCACCCACTCTGCGTGGCAGGGACAGTCACCAGTCACCACCAGCCCACCCACTCGTGCCCACAGGCAACTTCCCATTTTCTGTCTTACAAAAACAGCCTTTGGCATCCCAGAACCTTTCTCGGTGGCAGATTGTGCCCTCCTGCAAAACCCAACAGCCCAGTGGCACTGAATCCATCCCACGTGGCACACCCCCAAATCTGGATCTGGAGGCATCACTTGCAGAGTAAACTGGGAGCAATGCCCACCTGCCTGGAGCACACAGACGGCCCCAGTCCAGAGAAGCCAG
>NW_008590764.1:0-1082 GCF_000691845.1 Merops nubicus
GGTTTGTCAGACAGATCGGCCCCCAGTGCCTGGGCAGCCCTTGCATGAAATTCAAAAGAGAGGGGGACACAAGGGCCATAATCTAGAACCCATCTCCATCCCCCAAACCTCCCTGGTAGCCCCCAGGCTGATGGGGCTGGCTGGGGAAGGTGACAGAGCTCGTGAGTCCTCCCTTTGCATGGGGGACAGCTAATTCCCCAGGTCCTGGCCAAATGGGACTGGTGCCAGGAGCCCTGGTCCGTGGTCACAGTCACGTCCTCTGCCTGGAGCGGGTTGGGGGTAAGGGAGCCCTGGCCCTGCTGCTCAGCCCAGCAGTGAGGGCTGGTCACCTCTTGTCACCTTTGTGTCCTCTGTTAACGACTGGTGTCCCCCCAGCAGAGAGGCACAGCTCAAACACTGGAGGCTCTTCAAGTCCCTTTGTCCCCCAGCCTGTCCTCCTCCCACACCCTGGACGTGGAGATGAGGGTGGGAGCAGAAGGCAATGCCTTGGCTCCAGCGCAGGGAAGCTTTTCTAATCCTCACCCCTGGCAGCTCCAGGGAGGGCTGAATGTCAAAAATGCAAGTGGTGCCTCTGCTCCAGTGATGGAGGCCCAGGGTAGAAGCAGTGGCTCGTAGGAATCACCTACTGAGGTCCAGCAGCACCTGGGGAGATGGGGCTGGCCCATGACCCAGTGCTGCAGCCAGCTGGGGACACCCATCCCTGGCAGAGCTGAGTTTGAGGAGCCCCTGGGTGATGAAGCAGGGGTTGGAGGTTAGGATGGAGGGCCTTGGTGGGCTACTAGTCATGATTCTGGGGGTTGGGGCTGGAGGCACCCATGGTTGTCAGATAAACCCTGGGAAGACATTGTGCATCCCCCAGTGTCTGGGGCAGGTGACAGGAGGTCCCTGTAGGACAGGAGGCTTTCCCAGGCTAGGCAGTCAAGGTGGGGCTCCTTCAGCTTCAAAGCACACCAAAGAGCAGCTCCAGGCAAGCAAGAGGACAAACCTACTCACTGGAGTCCTGGGAAACTCCAGCAGGACAGAGTCTGCCCTGCCCAGCTAGGGATGGAGCTGAGCCTGTACATACTGGCTACACCTCCCTG
>NW_008590765.1:0-3535 GCF_000691845.1 Merops nubicus
TCTGGGGGCAGGACAGGGCTCGCTGCCTCTTCTGATGCCTTTTGCCCAAGCTCCGTCTCTCCCCAGCGGAGGACGTCTTGGCACCGAGTGCCCCGCTGCCTGTCCTTGCCTATGCCTGCATGTGCAAACCATGACGCCAGAGCTGGGGCCAGGAGGAGACAGTGTCCTCTCCTCTGTTCCCGGCCGTTTGCAGCCGTAAGCAAGCCACACGTGCCCCCTTTCTCTTGCCCCATCTCCAGCCCAGGAGCAGGTTCCCCACGTAGCATCCAGCCCCAGCGCGTGGCCCTTCCCAGGGCTCGGAGCAGCTGGGACACTGGCTGGGCCCTGTAACTGCAGCAGTCGCTTGAGCGTGCAGTGAAACCCCAGTTCATCACTGTTATTCATTCTGTGGGTGAGACCCGGGACAGGCAATAGGCAGGTGCCCTGCCAAGGCAGTTCTAGGTGATGGCACTTGAGCACAAGGGAGCCTTGGGGAGAAGCTGTGAGCGGGGAATTGTTTCTACCTGGCAGGAAAATCTGACTTTTGGGGACTGCCCATCTCTTCTGCACAGAAGTGAAAGAAATCCTCCTTCCTTCTCCCCCACCTCCTCTCTGAGGCCATAGCAAAGCTGCTGTCCCAGCTCTGCGGCCACTGCCGTGGGTAACACAGAGGGGATCAGCCCCAGGGGGGCTCTAGCTTGCGGGGGGACTGGACGGTCCGAGCCAAGGTCCAAGGCAGGGTGGAAGGGAGCACAAAGGGTCCTCCTGCCCTGCCAGATACCCGTGGTGGAAGCCCAGTCTCTGCCGTGCCCGCCTTTGCCGGCAGGGGTTTGCCATGCTGTCCCCCCAGCACTGCTCACGGGCCACAGGACACCCCGTGGGCACAGCCCCAGGAGGTTTGGTGTGCCCAGGCCTTGGCTCGCTCCCCTGTAACAGCAGCTCAGTAACAGCGATTACTCTGCACTGCCCGTTGGTCAGCACAGCCACCACACTTGGCGAGCACAGGGGCAGAGAGGCCACAGCAGGGGGTGGGGAAGAAGGCCTTTCGAAAGGGTCCTGCTGTGCCAGAGATCAGCTGCTGTGATCATTTATAAATGTTGCCCCAAGTAATTGGATTTTCCTGCTGCCCAGGCAGCTGTGGATGCCATGCCTGCTCGTGGCTCTCAGCAGGGACACTCAGGCTTCCCAAAGGCCCTTTACACTCCTTCACCAGCACGGTCCCTGGGCCTTGGGGACACTTTGTGGAAAGCCACACGGGATGATGTCAGGGTTTGAAATGCTCATTCCCTGCGGGTGCCGGGGCTGTGGGGTGCAGCACATGCCAGGCTGTGATGGGGGAGAGGGGTTGCCCAGGGGCACATCTGGCACCACAGACAGGTGCAGTGGCCAGGTCTGTACCACCTGGCAGGACCCTCCCCGGTCCCGTGCCAGCCCCTGCAGAAGCTCAGACGTTGTTTACTGAGAGCTTTACAGGTATCCATTGAGAGCCCAGTGGGATTGCAGGGCAGACGAAGTGAGCTGCAGCTCCAGGACATTAGCTGGTCAAATTAAATCAGGCTTTAGCATGCTAATTACCATACAGCAGCCAGCATGTGATAGAGCACACCCCTTTCACACTACAAACCTGCTGACCTTTGAGACGTTTCTGATATACCAGAAGATACAGAAGGGCAAAGCTGACCCAGGCAGCCGAAAGGGTCCTAGCAAGGGTCACCCAGTGTCCCAAGGACTCACACAAACAAGACCAACACAGCTGCAAGGCAAGTCCTCGGAACAGGGACCAGGCCAGCACAGGGCTCACCCCAGCTTGGTCCACGTGCTTGGAAAGGCAAGAGTGATGGGCAGTTCATCACCAGCACACAAGAAAGGGTCCACAGTGAGACGGGGGTGGTTGAGTCAACTTGGGCATTGTGGCATCTCAGCCCAGGCCTACAGAGTGCCACCATGCCCCAGGCAACCCAACCAGCCCTTGCCTTGTCTTGTCCCTAGGACAGTCCTTGCGAGGCAGGGGTCATAGGGAACTTCACAGGGTCAGCTGGAACACCAGCAAACAAGACTTCGCCTTGCTGGGGACAGGCCCCCAGCGGGGTCAGACACACTTGCTGGAGAGGAATGGAAAATTCCTCTCCCTGTACAGGCACTCCCTGCAGCCCAAGCACACCAGCTGTTGTCTCACAGGACTTGGCATGCCCCCGAATGTTTATCAACACTGTTTCGCAAGGGCCATGGCACAGCTTGGCATGGGCCCACAAGCCACTTGGGCAACCAGCTCTGCTGAAAGCCAGTGCTCTTGGGAAACAACACTGCAGCCTGTCCCGGGCAGTGGGTCAGAGCTGGGAGCCCACTTGCAGGGCCGCCATCACTGACGTGGCCGTCAGCACTTTCTCCTCCTTTTTGGCCTCCTGAATTCAAGGTGCTGAGCTCTGAGCTTCGCTGCTGGTCCTATCTCAGTCCCACAGAGCCCTTTTCCCCGCTCCTTGCAGGGCAGGCTAACACATCAGGCTGGCCTCTCCTGCTCAGTACCCATCACCCAGCCAAAAGACTGAGAGTTTACCCCCAGTCCCACCGGTTCCCTCCATCCTCTCTGCCTGTCCACCTCCAGCTGCGTTATCAGGCGTTAAGCTCTGCACACGGGGATGCTCCCCCTCACGTGACTCTCCTGGCACGCCCTTAGCGTGCCCATAAACATGGGATAGTGCCAGTCTCCGAGGCACTGTTCAACTTTCAGGACCATGGAGCTGATCCCGGCCCAAGCATCCATCCCTGTGTCACATCTGCATCCAGATCTCCCCATAAAGCTTCAAAGACCTCATCCTGGCCTTGCCAGGGTGGTAAATGACCACAGTATGTTGGTGTTCCCTTGCCCAAGGTGTGCTGCTTTTTCCCCACAGAGAAAATGGCTGGGGGGGGTGGGAGTTATCCCACCCCCTCCGAGGGGTTTGAAGGTATCAGCAGGAGCAACAGCATGCTGTTGCACATGGCACATCTGGCTGAGGGCTGCTGTGCAGGCATGGACCAGGGCGGCTGCACCCTGCTAGAGAGACAACACAGACCAGCCGGGCCATCCTGTCCCCAGTTAACTTCAGATGTGCAGAACTGGCACAGACAGACCCCTCAGGCAGGGAAGGAAGTGGGCACGTCCCCGACAATGCTGTCTGGGCAGGACAGGGGGCACAGACACGGGGCTGCAAGCAGACCAGCCCTGGAAACCAGTGTTAGCTGTGCTGTCACCCTGGCTGGTTCTGGAGACGGCCCACCCTTGGACCACTGAAGACCCCCATGGCCTTGTACTTGGTCGTGATCAGCGAGTGGTGGCCAGGAGGGTGTTGAGAAGGCACAGTGCCAGCTCAAATGCCAGGCACAAAGCCCTGCTCAGGTGGGGAAGGGGCAGTGGGTTCTTGTGTTGGGAAGCAAAGCGTGTCTCCCCTAGGCTGTCAAAGCGGCCAGAAGCTCCCTTTGGCACCAGACTTCCCAGCAGCCAAAGCCCTTCACAGCGGAGCTGGGGGCACAGGAACCGAGGGCGGGGGCTCCTGGCGGGGGGACCGCTCAGAGGAGG
>NW_008590766.1:0-2206 GCF_000691845.1 Merops nubicus
CTCCCAGCCGCCATCTTGCCCAGGGGTCACTCCTGTCACATCCCAGACGAGTAACCCTTCTGTGATGGGAGAGCAGCCAAGCAGCCATCAGGAAAGGCTGGGGCCGGTTGGGAGCCGCGGCTGCTGCCAGAAAAATTCATCTGACACACGGCCCGTTCCTTACGCGCTCCAGAGCTGCACCCAGGGAAGAAGGCTGCTGGGAACAGGCTGTGGGCCTGATAAATTGTTCCGTCTGCCACGAAAGCCTCCACTCCATAGGATGAGCACCTGTTTCCTACAGACCACAGTCATCATGTTCCCAAACCATTTAATTTCTTTGATAATTAGATTGCTTGTCCATTTTCCCTATGTGCCTCTGTAGGGTACAAAGGAGGGTCCAGGGCTTATAGCACCAGTCGGGAGCTCAGGAGGTGGAGACCCCTCCTTCCCAGAGCCAAGCGTTCATTCCTGTTTGATCCTGGACAAACCATCTACACCCAGCTCTGAGGAGGTGTCTGGATGCCTGCCTCCCATGAAACTGAGCAGGAGTGAAAAGTTTGTGCCCCATCAGGGAAAGGCAGATGTGAGTACTCACTGTCTTCCAGGGCCATTGTGAAAATGAAGACTTTTCTGGCCTACAGAAACTAGGGTAATGGCAGTCATTCAAAAATCATATATGTGAGGCAGAGTAGTGCAAACACTGAGGAAATGCTGCATGGTTACCTAACGCAAAGAAATACCTTTAAGTGTTCTTAGTTGTGTCTCGGAACTAGTAAAAAGAGGTTCAAACAAATCTTCATACTTCAGGTTCTGTCTGAAAATATTCGTAGCTTTTTATTTATTTTTTTAAATAATGATATTGCTAAGAGTCCATTATATAATCACAAGAAAATTAAAACTCTCCAGGGCATGATCTTAGCTGTGTAATTAACTGGGGTGGTTAAAAGTACAAAGTGAACCTGAAGCAAAATTTGTACCAGAACCACACCTCATTATGTTTTGCTGCCTAAGTCTGTCATAAATAGAGATGTTTATTACACATCTGCCATTTAAAGTATGTATTACATGCAATGTTATATTTTATTTAGATTTAAAAGTTTAAAAACACATGATGACAAGCTGTGTTGCTATTAACACATGCCTCAGGGACCAGGGGTGCACATTCACATTGTGCCTTAGGTTATATTGCAATTCAGCCACTCCAGAGTTACAAATAGTTTACAGAAGTATATTGTGTAATTAGTGTGCCTGATTTCAGTCCATCGAGTTTCATTGGTGTGAAAGAACAATCAAGCCTTATATATCCATTCACATTTATTAGACCAAACTTTGTCCTTAGAGCACCGCTTCCTCCTCTGCTTTCAACAGCAAATGGCACTAAAATCTCCAGAGCTTCCCAAAAGAAAAGCTGTTATTTTTTTTCTTATGATTTTTTTTTTTCCTTCACACCAGAAGCCATTCAGTTTTGACTCAAACATATGGGTGGAAAGGGCAAGAGATGGTCCACCAGTTATATACTTTTTAATTTTTTTCTTCTTTGGGTTTACTTTCCTGAACAGACTGCCCTTCTAGACTAGCTCCAGGGATGGCTTTGAAGAAATCTTTCACAGAAAAGCTTTTACAGAAAATCATCATGTTTGGGACCTGCATGGAATGAAGTCCCTCTGCATGCATGTGGGTTATTTCCCGCAGACCCTAAGCAATTCCCTTGGCCAGTAAGGAAAAACAAGTATAGTTTCTTTCATTCAAGAACTTTGATGAAGAAAAATGTCATCTAATAGTCAGTTTTTCTTTGTAAGCTGGTTATCCAAAGTCAATCTTTATGATAATTTCCTAGTTATCATATCCTCTTAGTTGTGTGTTAAGGTAGGATAAATTTAGTATTTCTTACATATCTAAGATATATATATCTGCATAATGAACACTTGATGTTGTGAAATTGTGGATAGTATTATTTAGATCACTGGCAAAGGAAGTTAACCTTTAAAACCCTATCAGACTTTTCTGTGACATAGTGTAGATCACCTGGAAGTCCTGACTGGTTTCTAAAAAGCTAAAGTAGCAAATATAAATGCTCCAAAATGAGTCAGGCTCATCTTTTCAGATTAAATTTAGGGAACTATAAAGTCCAGTGGCACCTTCAGTACCTAACCCTTACCTGAGGAGTCTTTCAAAGTTTAGTCTTTGCCCAATTGGTCAATCTAGAAGACCTAGCAAGAGGGAAAGA
>NW_008590766.1:2237-11131 GCF_000691845.1 Merops nubicus
TCACAAAGCCCGTTCACCTCTATACTTCTCCTCATCAAATATAAACAGAATCTCACAGATTCCTCAGTACCACACTATAATCCAGACCTGTGCATAAAACAACTGGCAAAAACTTAACCCAAGCCATCAAGTGCTAGAAAGAGGGATGAACTTAAAATTATTTCTTTAATAGCAACTATCCAAGGAGACCTCTCTCTGCAGGTTTTTTTACTTAGTTCAGAATCTTAGGGTCACTTCAGACACCCAAGTCACTCCAAAAGAAGAAGAAGAAAAAATGCTCTCTGAGCTTAATGGAAAAAGATAAAGATCAGGGTGATGGAGGGAGCTGGGTTAACCACGCACACATCTGAGTGACAGAGGATACTGAAGGAGGGGAAAAAGGAGTTGGGGACAGAAGAGGAAAGCGACTACGTCTGTGGTCAGGGTAGCTGAGAAAGGCATATCAAGCACAACTCAGAAAATTGATGCATTCATCCCGTTTATGAGAATAGTTGGGATTTATTGACAATGCTTTTCATGCACTTTTTCTTGCACTTTTCAAGTCTGGCTACCTTACTACCATACATCTAACTACCAGACCTGATTGAAGGAAAAACATCCATATTAACACATTAGAACCCTCTTAATATTATCCAGAATAGCTTTTCCATATAGCAGTTTAATGCACAGCAGTCCAATGGCAATTGTAGGGTATAGTTCCATGTGATTGAGTATGTATAACAACTAATGCTTTAGAGATTCTTTGCTCACTTGTAGGAAAAAATTCTTCATTATCTGGTGGGTTAAAATGGACACTGGAAATTTAACATAAATGCAGGCAGAGTACTGTCTATCCTACCCATTATTATTCCATATTTATGGAAAAAGTTTGTTGTTTTGTTGGTTTTGGTTGGTTTTTTTTGTTTTGTTTTGTTTTTTTTTTTTTCCTGGGGAAAAGGGTTTTTGTAGGGTATATTTAACTACTTGAGTTTGGTCTGCTTTAAGTACAGAATAGCCAAAAGCAAGCCATTCCAAACAAGAACCAGTAAAATATATGCAACATACACCATATGTCTCTAGAGTCTAAATGTATAAAGATAGGTATCTCAATGAAAATGTGAATTATGAGTTTAGAAATAGAAAGTCACTGTTTTTCTTCTTTGTCCTTAAAGCCAAATGCTTAAACTTCCATGAGTCTAGAGACAAGTGCTTTAAATACAAACATATGTTACAGTTTCACAAAGAATTCTTATTTTATAACAAAGTATCTTATATTTACTAAAGGTTAGAACAGGTGCTGGACCTATATTCAAACTGAACAAGTAGCAACTTTATTTTTATTTCTGACAATGTATAAGGTAACATTTGCCCAATAACATCCGTACAGATACTTTCACTGATTTGAGTAAGATTCCCAGAGTGTAAATGGTAAGGAAATGGCCAAAATCTAGGTGCCAGATGTTTAAACGTTCATTTGTTGCAAGTGTGTGTGTGCTTTAAAACTGAATATATTTACCTGGAATTCTTACTGTTTTACAGCTTGAACACTCTCCTAAATGCATGAGCTTTGTGTGAAGTAAAAAAGTGTTGATAGAATATTCCTACATTAATTGGCATACCTAAGGAATGGAGTAGCAGAGATGCATGGAATACAATACTCTCGCATTTTTAAAAGTCTATCTCACTCAAACCAAGACATCTTATCTTCACTGAGAATTCAGTACTTCATAGGGTCAGTACTTTGGCCAGGACCCAGTTGAGTAGGTAATTCTGTTCCCGTCAGTGGGGTTAGTCACATGCCTAAAAGTAAGGAGGAGATTATGTGCTTTGCTGGACAGAATGCAGAATACTCCAGATCTTGTCAGATTCTCATCTATTGGCTGAATATATTGACGATTTGCATTTTGTTTTGTTGTATAGGGCTGCATAGATTTGAAAAAATAGAATCAAGAGGGAAACTGATAAAGGTAGGCACAAACTCTTGAACTCAGTTTCCATTCAAAAGCAACCACCTGTTGTTGCAGGATTCTGCCACTGCTGCAGTCAGCAGAGAAGATCAGCTAAAGCCATATTAGTTTTGAAGATGGGTGCTGTTGGAAAGATATTTGTATTGCATCAGTACCCAATTACGTTAACACTTAGGGCAATCTGCAAGGCTCTGCTAATTTTGCAGGAACTTGGGAGTCTTAATACAGAAACAGTGTGAGGAAGGCTGCAGAGCACTGGAATATTTGGGAAAGGCAAATTGCTTTTGTTGTCATGATTTGATCATTAATTTTGTTCTGGAGGGAGGACAAGCTTCTCAGAGTTGCATACTTTTAAAATAAAGCCTTGGCATGTTCTGCAAAATGGACGGCACATCACCAGCAATCATGTTAAGCCTGTTCTTCTAAAGAAAAAAAAAAATCCATTAATTTCAACCATAGCTGAAAGAACAGTCATAGTCACAAAAATCATTAGGCTCCTACAAGTAAATGGAAGGGATTTAAATGAGTACTCAAATAGAGGTAAAGTTTCACAGAATTCAGGTGTAATATGTTAAACTGACAGTAGCTCATTATGTAGTCAATACAGATGATTGACTGGCCATTCAGAACATGAACTGTTCCAAGCTTGCTGTGAAACTCCTCTTTTTGTACTCTTTTCTGGTAGGGAAAGATTCTTTGCAGCAAGAAGGAGGATGGGAATTAGAGGATAACCAACACCCACAGAGAGCTTGTTCAAGCTTCATCAGCTACTCATGGAACAATGCGTATGAGTCCTCCAGATTTAGCTGTCATTTAAGACTTGGGATTGCAAGTGAATAGATGTAGAATCCAGTAGTAGCTAGAGCAGGAGAGTGGGGGAACCAGTACAAATGAAGCAAAAAGGGATTCAAGTGATCAGTGTTTATGGGTTGGAAGTCCAGTTATAGAAAGTACATTTTTTGTTCACATTGGAAACAACAGAACAATACACAGAGAAGAGACATTTATTGGAGACAAGAAATATGATGTTGCAAAAAGTACTAAGAAAGGAGATAGATAGAATTATTAACATGGAATGTTAGAGAAGCCAAACCACATTTAAGTACTCATTTCCTCTAATAAATTGTACAGTGTTTGAAATCTAGTATTTGTCTCTCACCAAAAAAAAAAGTAATCAAGTGTTCTTATGGATTTCCATGGAACAATACTCTGCAACATGACGGACAGGTAGAACATAGTAAATTCGTAGCCGGACACAAGTGCAGAGTTTCTGGCAGCTCTACTCTCAGAGTCCAGTAGGTTCTTCATGACAGTTCTCCTTGTGGGTTTATTACTAACATGTATTCCCCCTTTGCAGTCAGTTTGCATTTCTATTAATTTCCTGAATGCTGCTGGCTTTCCTGAGATGCTCTTTTGGAAAGAAGATGCCTCAAACATAAGCAGGGGAATGGTAGCCCATATTCTTTTGGATGTTCAGGTTCTCTGGGGTTATGCTTTGCAGGGAGGGGTATCTGGAAGAAGAACTGAGTGTCTTGCAAAGGGTTTTAGAAGAGTGAAACAAATCCCTTAGATAAAATAATACCATGTCTCTCCTGACAATTTAGAAGAGACTAATATCTTCAGGCCAAAATGTAAAATTTTTACTTGGTTCTTACTCATTCGTACCTTGGGCAGAACTCTATTTGTTTCAACAGCTTTGCCTGAGGAATAACCTCAGGATTCATCTCTTAAAGGATACCAAGTATCTTCAACATTATCCTAAGTGCAACTAAAATCTTTCAGGCCCAAACGTATTCTTATGCTTCTCAAATTAAACAGAGGAAGGATTACTCCAGGGTCTACAGGAGAGATCATCATCATAAGTCTTTAAGAAAAAACCTAAAACATCATTCTTTAAGCCTGGGAACATTGGTTCAGGGCAACACTCCTCTGCTTTGATGTTCTAGAAAAATGTAAACAAAAGCTGTAATTTGTGGGGTTGAGGATTGATCAAGTTTTCAGAGTGCAGAATAGCCCTACAGGAATCTGGTGGAAGTATCTGAAATTACTGTAGGGAAGAAATTTGATCTTATTTTAAACATAATTAAAGCCTTCTGCATCTCCACAAAAACCTCCAAAACCCTGGAGATCTCTGATGGTTTACCCTCTGGGGAGAACACACAGATATGAATTTTAATAGTGTCTTTTGGTAGTGTGGTGGATAAAGACAAATTGATTACAGCAGTCTGGAAGAAAGCAGGTGATGCATTACCAGGGCCACTGGGTTCATGTTTTCCCAGACATGGTGAAGGCCACCCAGATTGTAAAAGAAAGTTGATATCTTTAAAAACTTAAGTTGTATGATTTGGGGCTTGATATGCCTTACGTGTTTCCGGATATACTGGATTATATCAAAAGCAAAATAAGATGTACGGTCCAAATTCTGTTCTCGTGTACACAAAACCAAATCTAGGCTAAAACTTTTGACATCGATGGATTTGCTCCAGATTTACACCCAACAGAAGAGCAGTACTGTTCCTCTGATTATAATGATGCCTATGATTATTTAGTATCTGAAGAGCAATCTGAAACCAAACGAGAGTAAAAGTCTAAGAAGTCTGAACTCTGAGGTAAGTGTTTCTACATATTTGCATGACATACCAAACAGAACACTCTGGTAGAAGCCCCTTATGAAGATACTTATGCCTGGTCTCAAAGGACATGTTTGTTCAAAACTTGTTTCCAAGAGAACGTTAGACGTGCGCCCTGATGGCACATAAAGTGAGTGTACTGTGATAACTGTAAACTCCTTGCACTCTATTTCTTTCTAGCCCATCTGGATTTATACTGGAACAATTAGATATACACATATAAGTAGGAAAGATTTCACTGACATGCATGAATATTATACTAGATGGCAAGCCAGATGATAATCCTCCTATCGTCTAATTATCTAGCTTTGAACATTGTCTGATTTTCTTGATGAATATTTGGTACACATGGATAAACACACACCAATCCAACATATGGATCAGATTGGCACGTGATCTACTTTCAGACCTAGCCATTTTTCAGTACCATAGGCCTGCAGCCTGCCACAGAGACATGCACTTGGCATGCTGGGGAGTCTCGCTCATTCCAATGTTCCATGATGTTAGCCTAGGTTGGAAAAAAAACATGGACGTAATCCAAACACAGGCTACCTCTCCATACGGAGATGTGGCCCTGGAAAGCTCTGCTCAGCTGTACCTAGCTGAAAAAAATAAGATGCCTTTATCTGTGCCATGGAAAACCTTGAAACTTCTACTTTCTAAGCTATTCAGGACTGTGCTTTGTCAGGGCTAGAAAAGAAGTATGTATGGGAAACACTGACAGAATGAGATGTGTTGGAAAATGCAGTCTCAACCATCCTCTTCTTTTAAAACAAGCACAAATAGAGAAATCCTGAGTTCTCATTGTGTTTGTCAGGACCAATCATATTTCTAAGTTAATGGTAAGTAGTCCTTGCCTAAAATACAGAAACTACACTGAAAGCAGCAAGTCAAACTTTCTTAACTGTTAGAATGAAATCACGCTTGGCCTTAGACTTTTGCTTGTATTTTGCAATGGCACAACCCTACCAGAAGGAATGGAGAAAGCCCATCTTATCCCTCCTTCCAGTAGCCTTTAATCTGCTAAAGCACCCTGCTGGAAGGCAATTCTCTTGGGTGTGAATCCCCACAAGAAGAGCTGGAGATTGCACTTGTGTGTGTGTGCTCAAACTGTTGTACCAAAAACAAGGTGGCTAGGCTACCAGAACTGAAGTGTCATGTCAGAAGAAAAATGAGCTGTGTTAAATTCCTGACAGAAAGGACATTGATAACCTCCTTCAAGAAATGCCAGGCTGTAGATGCCGAGTGAATGGAAACAGTTCCTGCAGCCTTGAATAAGATCCACGGGTGAGGAGGTGTACAGATTTACCTACGTGCTTTGAATTTCCCAACTGGCAAATTCCAGGCATTTAGAGCAGCTCAACTTGCCAGCTGTTTTGGAACCCGGCTCCTCCCTGATGCAGAGGGAGCCTAGGCATCTAACAGAGCCCCAAGTAGCAGATGTCAAAGAACTGGTGTTGCAAGAATTAACTTTTAGACACTTAAGTTCTCACTTGATCTGGCTTTCTGCATCTCTGAATCATTTTTAACACCAAACCAACAGTCTAAATTCTTTAGGTCTTGCCGGGCAGAGCACTGCCTACATACCTGAAAGAAAGTCTCCATCATTTAGCTTGCATTTACAAAGGTGTGCTGCCTTAGGTGCCCTTATCTGCAATTTGAAGGTAGCCTGGAAGTCTAGTCCCCTTTCTTTCTCCACCCAAGGAACTTGGGATACAAACAGAGAGATATATAATTTTATTTTGTTTGGGGTTTTCCATCCAAGGTCTGAAATTACATAGGTCTGTAATTTTTCTTCTGAGCTACAAGCCAATGTCATGTGCTTATATAAGCCCTATTTTTTTTTTTTCCAAATATGAGCTAACAAAACTTAGATGCAAGTTAGTATTATTCATCTTTTGATGCAAAGCTCATATTATTGTAAGTTTTAAAGTAATACTGTATGATGCAATGCTACTTCGGCATCAACCTTTTTCCTAAATAAAAGCTAATATAGCCCCCAACCTCTAGAACAGCAGAATGGTAAAAGCATCTTGTAAAAAGCATCAGCGCATGGTAAACAAGGAGATGAAGGTGTCATCCTACGCAAGAGTGAGTAAACCAAACTAAGAGAGGAAACTGCTAGGCATGCAAAAATTGCCTAAGAGTAGAGAGGCTTTGTGATAGATTTACAAGACTGGTACTTACTGGCTTTAGAGAGTGAATGAAGAAACAGTCAAGACCAATTTAAATAATATTGTGTAGTATGTGTTTGTTATCTATGGTGTGATTTTGCAGCTAATTTGCAATCCAGCAAGGTTTATACAATTAATGCAATGATACAGTTAATATAGCACAGCAACAAACCCCAACACAATAAAAATGCCCCCCTGATTTAAAGATGCAAGAATATGGGTTTCCCACAGAGTTGTGAGAAAGAGTCTAGGAATCACATTTTTTCCCCCCCTTTGTTCTTACTTTGCTTTTCAGATGAAACATTGACTAGTTTCTCCTGTACCCATCCCAGCCCTGGACAGCTGAACTCATTGTAGAGCTAATAATACCATGCTAGTATTGCCATTGTTCAATGATGTTGCCAGAAACATTGACAAAAAGTGCTTTCCATGGCTTGGAAAATAGCAAGAAGTGACTAAGGAGCATGCATATTGATGTGGAGTACAATGATCAGATAAATGTTGTCTTTAGTGTGATATCCCATCTCCAAGAATGTCAGCAAATTATGAAGGATCATGAAACCAAACAGAAGGAAGCTATAGGTCAATTTACTGGCATGTAATGCTGCCTGTGCTTAATTAACTGTTTAGACCAGCCACTAATAACTTTCATTAGAAAAAGTTCAGCTTCATGAGCTAGTTGAGGGTGTGTCTCTCTACAGCTCTCATTGCTCATTAGTATTTTAAACTGAATATACATGGTGGTAACAACCTAGTTGCTTTCTTTGTGCTTGCTAAGTTCATAGTCTGAAACCAGCAGCAATTAGTTCCTTAGCTAGCTGTTTAGCATGTGAAGTCATATTTTGCTCCCTTTGCAGTTGACTGACCTTCAGTTACACTGAGAGTAAGCAGAAGGAGCCTATTTGTCTTCTCCACATTGTCCACTACTGCATACAGCCTGTAAAAAGACAAACAATAAACAAACTGTTCCTATCTTGTTGTTTTCCATGGCTGGATCTGCCGTCTGACAGATATTCTAACACATTACCTGTCTATGCCCTGCTGTCTTGCTTTTACAACTCAGAGTTCAGATTTGATTGATATATCAGTTGCTTTGAGTAGCTACAAGAAAGGATAAAACCAAGCCACCACACTACTATAACTACCCATTGCTCTTTTAAAAGATGTTACCAGCTTTCAGAAGCTAACCAACACTATGAGAAGCTCACTGTCACTGATGTAACAGTGACTGATGTAACTGCTGCCAGAAAACTAACAGGAGCAAAACTAGCCAGCGCAGAGTATTCGTGAACTACAAGAACCAGAGACTTGTCTTTGAAGACAGCAGCAGAACTATTACAATTCTGTAGTATAGTTTCATGTTATGAACTAGCTGTTCCAAAAGCTGGTATTCTTTCATAGGCTGCCAAAGCTGACTGAAGGAAACATCCAGTCAAAGCCTGTAACTTAGGACCAGTTTTCCAATTGCTTGGGCAGTTTCCGACTTGTACAGGTAGCAGTAAAGAGCACTGGATTCATATTTCACAGAGTTCACGTTAAATCCAAACACTGATGAGGGTCTCCTGAGAATTCTTTGTGGGGTTTGCATATACTTTTATTTCCTTTGACAATCCCGGCAATAATTTGCAAGGAGCCCTTTGTTTGCTCCCTGTGGAAATTTTTGACTGGTTTATGTTTACAGAATCAAAATCAGAATCAGAGAAGAGAGACAGGGAAAGTTTGAAAACTGCTGTAGAGCAAAGACCAAACAGGGAAGTACCAACCTTTGTTGATACCAACGAAACCTTACCCATTAGCGTTTGTTTACTCTCCCCACAGAGAGTGTGCTCTGTCTTCTCTCATTTTTTTTACAGTCTAACAGATGAGTTAACTGAGAGGATCTATCTCTATAAAATAGGGAATCCATTTTAGCAGGTTGACTGAGTTAGTTGGCTGGTCCTCCCATTGGAGCAATTTGCTAACAGCAGGAGTGTATCCAGCAAAATGTAGTTCTTCACACAGACCTCCCAAGTTGTCCCATCTCTCCATCAGAGAAACTTTTGTGGGGCCTGGGGAAGGGAGAGTCCTTCTGTGAAAATAAAAATGCCATGTCTAGGTGGAACCCTGGAAAAATTCCACAGAAGAAAATTATGAAACCTTTCCCT
>NW_008590766.1:11162-14131 GCF_000691845.1 Merops nubicus
AATATGAAATATTAAAGAAGAATACAGAATATTAGCAGGGAAAGAAGAGAGGGGTGATCTGGATTCTTTTGCTGAGTCTTGTTCAGGCTTTCTAGGAGATCTTGGGTGAAAGACACAGCTGCTGTGCCTCACCTTCTCCTTGGAAAATAAAAATTGATTAATGCTACCAATGTCCCTCCCAGAACCATCTGGAGAGATTACTTATTAGGGTTTATAAAAATCTCATAAGGAGGAACAATGTATTTTTTAAACAAATAAAGTAAGTATTGCACACACTTCAAATAACTAGCGCAATGCACAGGAGAAGGATTAACCTGCAAGCTTAACTTTAACAGATTTACTCTTCATGATATGCAGTGTTCCACTCTGAGTTTTTGTCTTGCTGTCTGAATGTATTTTTCCACATGTATCTATACTAAAATCTATCTTAGATCAGCTGACAGAGCTATTCATTGGCAGGAACTGAATATGTTTGGTTGACAATTGTTTTGAAGGTTTCTAAACCTTGGTAGTTCCCCCAGAGAATTGCACTCACTTTAGTCAATCCTTAAAGCTAGCAAGAGGAGAGGTACACAAAGGCAGATTTGATGCTGTTAAAACAGTTATATTAGGTTGTGCATTTGACTTGGCCTTCAGGAAAATAAAATGGCTTATATGGGTGTGGAAGTTATGCACCTGGACTTTTAAGCTGTTTGTCTCTGTGTTCCTTAACACCTGTTTTCTGTCTCCAAAAATGCACACCGGAGTATTTTCAAACTAAGGATATGTGGTAGTATCTCATCAGTTATACAAGTGGGACTGAAAAATACCAGGTTCTTACTATTCCTTTGCTCTAATGCCTGTTTCAATAGAGATACGAGTTCTGGGAGTGCTGTATGACTTCATGCATTTTTTTTCCCAGAAGTAATGATAAAGGAGTAACATGAAAGACCAGCCCAAACAAAATCTTTGAACTGGAAGATGAACCAGATAATAGATATATATTTTCCAATTCATTTCTATTTGTGCTTGCAAATTTTTGGCAGAGCAAGTGCTCCCTTGAGTTCCCAGATGCCCCATTCAATTGGAAATCTTAAAGGTACAACCCAATCTATGGGCAATTTTTCAAGAACAAAGCAAATGGGAAAACAGCAGCCTGTTTGACTCTGAACCTGCAGAGCATCTCTGGATCAACATTCCTGAGTGAAAGCGACTTTTGAAATAATTTTGGTTTATGTTTAAGAAAACCATTTGCATACAAACTTGCCAGCTTGCATGTTAGTCAAAATGTATTGTGCTCCCCTAAAAAGAGCCAGGGAGTAGAATAAGAACTACAACATTCCCTGGGCTTCTGCAATATTGCAGCTGCTCTCAATTAAAGTGAGAGGTGGTTTCTGGGGACCATATCTATGGTATTTATCTTCCAACCATTCTTTTATTATTTTGCAATGATTTCATTTCAATGGCAATTGCAGCTTAATAAAGGGGTGTTACAGTAGTGACCATATTGTCTGCATATTTCTTCCGTTGAGAATCCCAATATACATTATGCTTTGTCAGAGATTTAAGGTACAACTCTCTATAAAGTAACAGAACATGAACAAGGCTTAAATAATTAAATCCACTACATCCACAGAAAGCACCCTCTATTGAGGGACAAGAGGAGAGAAAATATATGTGCTTTCAAAGGCCTAGAGAAAGGTAACCGGCAAACCTCTGTCACTAGGTTACACAGGCTGGAAAACAGACACAGACTAGCCTTGTATTTAAAATCCTAAATAACTGATGGGGTTTCATCCTGCTGCATAAATTTTTCCATCTCGCTTCCTCAAGAAGTTGGCATTGTACTTCCACACTACTTAATGACCAGCTCAAGCATTGGCATGCAAGGGTTAAAAAGGGACTTTATGTTTGTGCAGGATAAAATCCACTATTCAATGCTAATTCAATCCCAAATAGTCCCCAAAGTGGGTCTATCCACATCCGTCTATTTTCTCTTTGTCACCTGAAGCCACTGGTTGTGGCTTATGGTGACCTGTCAGAAGACCTGTGTTACACAGCATGTCTCTGCTTTGGGTTTCTTCCCTGCCTCTGGATGACTTTTTAACATTTACCAGCTCTGTGTGAAAGGGATGGTCACAGACAAAATTCCTTCCCTCTGCCCTTTCTCTCCACAGCACTGGCAGATTACTTTTCCTCCTGTCTGGATGTATGGTACAACCAGGTAGCTCTGTTAGCTGTTGAGTAAGGTGACAATAAATACCTTATGCCTATGATGTAGGGTGAAAAGGAGGCTCAATACCAAGACTAAGCATTGAGAGTTCTGTTATCCACACACCATCAGCCCACACTGCCAGATATTATCATCTCAGGTCTTATCCTGCAGCCCAAATCATCCACAGAGTGGATATCTACTGCCTGTCTGGGCTGTACAGCATGCTCAGCCCCATGCACAGAAACTGGACTATATGAACAGAAACTAGATGACAACAACAGTGCTTGCAGGCTCCAGAGGGCACCGGTACGTCTGCTGAAGTGGCCTTTTCAGGCATACATGAGAGGTTACAATAAGCATGGTTAGTGAGTCATAGTTTGACAGCCATCTTGTTCCATGGACAACACCACAGATATGTCCCAAGGAGCTGATCAGGCTAATCCCCTGACAGGATTACAATGTCAGCTACAGAATATAAAACACAAAAATCAAATCTCCAAAGCCTGTAGTAGGTGCAATCGTAGAGGAAAAAAAAAAGAACCAAACTTTCTGTTTTGAACTGCTCTTAAGGAATAGCCCTGCCAGCAAAACTGCAGATATGTCAACAAGCCCATCATTTGACCAATATGAGCTTTGTAAAACTATTCTAGTTTGTATCACACAGTTTGAAGGAAGAAGACTAGTCCAAAAGTGCTTCCCCAGTATAAATACAAATTATCTATAATGCTTGGTCAGAAGATTGTGTAGTAGACATGGCCATATAATCAGGACTTCC
>NW_008590766.1:14162-22156 GCF_000691845.1 Merops nubicus
AAAACGGCCTCATTTCACACAGCAGCCACTACAGGAAAAAAAGGTAGTGATCACAGGTTACCAGTGCCCATGAATGAGAGTACTCTTTCTAAACCTAGCAGTCCAAGGTGAGTATTGCTAGTCAGATCAATATCAAAGAGATCACTTTTTAAACCTGCATGCTGCATTATTCTATATTAAAATTGAAACAATAACTTCTAATTAAAGCACAGCATATTACAGTTGCTCCTGTGGTGTAACTAAAATATTTTGGAAGATGGAGTAGTTGAAAACGTCTGTATTCCAGAGAGAGGCCCATGCAGCAGAAACAGGAAGGGCAGCAGTCTGTAGTTTCAGATGGCCTTGTCCATTTTTATTGGAAGTCCTTGACACACTCGAAGCCAGCCCTTGTTAACATTAACACCAACCCTAGGAGTACAGTAAACTAGTAAACTGACATTGCAGAAGAAAAGCATCAGGGTCTCTCAAGCAGCGAAGCAGTGAAAAAAGAAAAAAAAATAGATAACTTTGTGTCAACAGATGTGTTTTACCACTAAAGAACATGAAGCCATGATACAGTTTTAATTACCCAGACTTCCCTTTATTATAAGGGCCCCATAAAATGCTGACTAAATAAAAATTAACATCAATATATATAAGATGGAAAGCAGATGGGTGAGATTTTTGAACTAGGAGCCATTGCTGGAAAAGAACAATTGCTTTTCAGAGTCAGTTGCCTATTTGGCTAGATACATTCTTTAAAAACGTTTTACTACATGACTAGAAGGTTTGAAAGCGTCAAATGCCTGAGGAGTGTGCTAACAGATACAGAAACATGAAAGAGTGACTTCCCTTTAAAAACGCTGGTCCAGATGCTGTCCTTTACCAGAAGGCATAGAGGAGGGCAAAGCAAACTCAGACACGGCCTTGCATACTTTCTTCTACAACAGAACAAAATTTTTTATTAGTGCGTCTTGACAGCACTACCCTTATGAACATAAACTTAACAGTTACTACACAGCCTGTTCGTTATAGCTTTAGTCCTCATACCTCTACCTCACATTGCCCTCCACACTCTAGCTTTCCAGCCTGTTCTTCTTACTTCTACAAGATGGTTCCATGATTCCCAACTCCCTTGTTCCACAGCACAATACCTGAAGTACACAACAAAATTATTTATCATTGTGAAAAACTAAAAGTCTGGCAAGAAATTTCAGTATGGTAAGACTGAAAACTCAATCCTGGTTGTCTAGATGCAGCCAGAGATTGAATTCCATGGGATTCTGAGCAAATACCATGTTCTTCAGCTGCAAGACCATCTGCAGAACTCTTTGAAGAAGATGAACATAGTTTATTTCTCTGAATGCTGTCATTGGGGTCTATTTGCTGACTCAGGCAGGCATTACTGCTAGAATTATTGCTAAAAATACCAATTGTAAACAAAAGAGAAAAGCAGGAATAGGAAAAGAAAAATATGGAGTCCAAATTCTTCAGCACCTCCTTTGAAAGTGAGGTTGGACCTCCATGGATACCGGACTCCTAGAAACTTTTTGATAAGAGACCATAAGTTCTCCAAGACAGAAGAAAATTAAGTTTGTTCAGCAGAAGAACAGTAGCCCACGGACTAGCCCATGGACTCCCCTGGGGATGCCAAGGACAGAAGTATTATTTTTACTTCATGAGTCCATATGAGTTGGAGGAAAAATTCAAGTAATTACAGATGAAATCCATAGTGTCCAGTGAAGAAGAGTTTGATTTGATGAAGGTTTGTCT
Organism: Merops nubicus; assembly: GCF_000691845.1. Classification (NCBI taxonomy): domain Eukaryota; kingdom Metazoa; phylum Chordata; class Aves; order Coraciiformes; family Meropidae; genus Merops; species Merops nubicus. The sequence goes on from NW_008590766.1 coordinate 15,915, forward strand.
TCTATGGATCTTGAGCTTATACATTTTCTTCTTGTTCCCAGCGACAGCCCATTCCTCTATGAGTTGGAGCTCTCGGGATACTCTGCATATGTTTTTCTAAAGACTGATGAGTGTGGAACATGGAAACCAGTATTTTCCTCCTAATGCTGTAGCTTTCTACAGCAATCACAATGATGAATATTAAAGACTTCCTCTAAAACATCACAACTCACCTAACCAGCTGTAGATACCTACAGTGTGGAAGACTGATTTAATTGTTGAAACTGCTTTTTTAGTCAATAGAAGGAAAGAAGGTATAAATAATCTGATTCTAAAGTAAACAGCACAAATAATGCTGATGAATTGTGATCATTCTCACCTAAAAAGGAGGTGAGAATGGGGTGACTCTCTCAGTTGTAGAGGCTCCACTACAGGAATTCCAAAAAAGGTCAGATGAATCCCAGGTATGTAATATAAGTGCCAAGTGGTGACACGATAAACAGAGAGCAACAAGGAAGTCTCTAAACACTGCTGATGAGTTTTTCTGCCTCAGTAGCACCCATATAAATTTGTATTTTTGATATAATTACTAAAACTGAGTAAGGCTAGTGGCATTTTTCACTCCAATATGGAAATTTAAAGCACTGGCATCAAATCTAAACTTCAAACCTTTGGTGTCAGGTACTTGAGTATACTCTTGTGTGGATGAGAGACACAGAACAACAAATCTATCTCAGGAAAGTCAAGCATTTTTCATCACACTGCCTGCACCAGGATGAACAGAACAGAAAGAATAAGCAGTGTTGAGGTCTTGAGTGAGGACAACCACTTTTGATCAGCACGGATAATTTTCTAGCACTCTCAAAACAGGGGCAAGATAAAAGCTTCCCTAAACAAAACATATTTTGAAAAACCTGCCTCAAGAGAAAGAAATTAGGCCACGTGAACTCTCGTAACATGAGAGTGACTAGCTGAGGAGGACCTTTGCAAGGCAAGGACAGAGATTTTAAAAAACTGGCCAAGGAAAGTGTTGGCATGGTTGGCTTCTGCCTTATGTACAGTACAGTTCAAGAAATGAACAGAAGAAGCAAAAAGGAGCAAATAGAGGGAAAATAAGAACAGTCCACTTGTCTACAGATTGAAAACAAAGATAGGGGGTTCTCCACATGCTGTACTCACACCGTGGAATTACATGCCCTAGGATACTGGTGGTGGTAAAAGTTTATTAGACAAATTAATAGGGAAAGGAATCCAATGAGGACTTTTAAACACAAAGATATAACACTTGACACAGGAAATCCATGAACTGCAATTTATTGGAGGCTAGGAGACATGTCTTCCCCCATATAGCCTTCCCTTGGCATCTGCTCTTGCTGCTCTTGGGGGCAGGATACCAAGATCTTTGGTCTGAGCTGGAATGAATAGTTATTCCTGTGATTTATTAATGTATTTTTATAGCAACCATGCCATTAGAGTAAGTGTGATTCATAGGATTATTTTTTTTTTTTTAAGCAGAAATTATTTTGTCTTAGTTTTGGCAGCATATGCATGCAGATAGCAAAAAGCTTTATTTGTGGATGCTGGCACTTTTTGTTTGGTTTATCAGACGTATTGAAGTACAAGCTAAATCAAATATTTAAATACTTGAATTTTCTTTAATACCCTCTTCTACATACTACTGCTCTATATTCAAAAGAGTTCATTTTATATCTTATTTGTAGACACACTGTTTAAAAGCACAAGATAAATGGTTAATACTATATCTCCTGATGGACAAGCTCGCTTTGGTCATCACTAGTGTTCCTGTAAGCAAGGCCAAAGATACAAGCACAGTGGAGAGTGAACAGTCATGTTCCCTGTAGAGCAAGGTGTGAAAATATTGGGGCTTAGTGGTGAAGTCAGGTACACAGCTGCTACCTATGTTGTGCATGCTCTAAGGATAAACAGGTTAGTTCAGTTTTGATTATTTGTCAGTCTTGTACCTTTTAGAAGTCTCTCTCTCTCACGACAAATTATTCAAAACCATCAATAGCTCCAGAAATTCCTTTTACAGAACTCTCCTTTTTCCTGGAGTAATAACAGTGTCAAATATTTGAGAATTACAGTTTTTCCAAAAGTGGATAAATTTTATTTACTTATTTATTTCAGCTCTAAGACGTTATTTAATACAGTTCAACAAAGCTGGACAGATGGTACTAACAGTACAGAGAAGAACAAACCCAACCAATTCTCAAAGATAGACATTCTCTCATAGAGCCCAGTCTTGCAAGAACCTGAGTCGTCAGTCCCTGGTCTCAACAGAATTTGAGGAGGATAAGCACCATGAAGAGCAGGTCCTTAAGACAAAAAATAAGTCAAGAGCAGTTCCTTAAAACCTTAATGAAAACCTAGGAAGATCTCATAAATATTTAGCAAAATGTGAAGCACTTGCAAAGATTTACAGGAACACTGTAGATGCTTCTTGTCACAGTGAAGCAGCCACCCATTCACAGTTAAAGCGCTCACTAATGTTGCTGCTTTGTTGCTCCGTTGAGGTGTTACCTGTCTTAACTGGATGCCCCAAATTGGAGACTTCTAAATTTTGTGGATTTACTAAAATTATAGTCCCATAAACTTTCCAGTTTCTACTTATTTTCTAAGAACGAGAGCAGGCAGACAGCAACATATTTCTATGTGTTGTAGACTTATTGAATCTTAATCTATTTTTATATTCTTCTTCATACTTGATAGTAATTGGCATAACTGGAATGTATCTTTCTTTGCCACAGTGACAAGAGACTGATTTGACCAGACAAACTTTTTAAAGGCAATAAACCAGATCATATTAATTTAAGAAGATCTCTTCCACCTGAAAGCTTTATACAATTAAAGAAAAAAAAAAAATTGTGCCTCTGAAATCTAAACACTTAATGAGTTCCACAAAAGCCACCAACAATAAACTTCTTTATAAACAATCTAAATTAGTGGCTTCATTTTAACTAGTTAACATATCCTAGTGGTAGGGTACAACCTCAAACAAGAAGCACGTTTGCAAGAATTTTCTCATGGATTATACCAAAGTGACTAAATATGTACAGATGTGCTAGGGCACAATAACAGCCTGCAGCTCACTGCCAAGAAAGAAGTTACTTTGTCTAGTCCTTTCTTCTTACAGAATGTATTAAGTTAGTATTCTCTTGCAGATTTATGTTTACTTTAAAATTGCTAAGCTATATTTACATGGATAATGAGTTATTGGCATTACAAACACACTCTGTTGTTAGGCTAGTAGCTGCCAACTACCATCTACATTTCTCTATGACTTTGCTTTCAAAAAGTGTTCTAAATAAAATTCAGAGGGAAAAAAATCTACTGAGTCAGTAAGACCCAAGTTACTGAATTCAGCTCTCTATCTCACTTCTTGGGTCTCTGAAGGAAAAGGTGGGATGACACTCCCACTAAGTGGAAAACAGGTTCTGAGATCCCAGGTTATTCAGGCTCAGCAATAGCTTTCTTAGTTGTTTACTATATGAAAAACAGATGTTGATCGGTTTCTGGCGTTTTGGGGAAATAACTACCACAGGCGTGGCACTCTTGTCATTGTCTACCTGTGCATTCAGGGTAAAGGCTACAACCAGCAGCTTTTCTCAGTACTATTCTTTCTTCATCCTTCACCCATCGTCTAGCTTCCAGCTCTGCGCTTTCAGTTTCTCATGGCCGTTCTCTCAAAGCAATCTGAGCAACTGGGAGCCACCTGAGTATGCTGACTCTTATTTTCTGCTCATGTCTTGTGAAAGCATGTGCCCCATTCGTTTAACACTGAGAAAGAACAGGCAACTATCTAAAAGGACAGTTGCTGTAGTGAGAAGAAAAAGTAAACCTATGTGAGCGTTCAGCTGTACACAGGCTGTGGAGCAATGTTAAGCTGTACCATTTGTGGCTTTCACTTGAGTATAATTTCACAAGGGCCTGAGAAGGGGACTGGGATTACTAGTGAAAAGGCATAGCATGAAAAATGGGAACAACAGGTGCATGTTACAGTAGTATTATCCAGCAACACCTGTAACTGATAGACCAGAGTATGGGACTTCTCATAAACAGACACTGCCCCCCTCTATATGCTGGAAAATTTCTTTCTAAAATGTGTAATAAATGACTGTAGCATGGAAGGCATGCTGGCACCCTTCCAGTCAGAGTTCTTACCCTTGTTTCAGACTTTGCCCAAAGACCTACCAGCATTAGATAAGCAAAAGATTAGGGTGGATGCATGTGGACAGAATCTGAACGGGGATGGAAAACAGGCTGCTTGTGTGTCTGGAGCAACATAGCTATGGGAGGAACTGTGGTTCCCACAGACTAGTGAAGAGCATCAAGGCTGGAAATGCACTGAGAAAATGGGGAACTGATTTTCTGAGGGTGATACAAGGAAAACAAAGTCAGCACAGGATTAGAATGGTCAGTATAAGACAATAAATATATGGGGAGCAATCACAATGGTAATTTCACCTGAGGCTAAACAAGGGTGGAGGCAAATGTCTGGAAGAAGTCTCTGCACTAACGTTCAGAAGAATGAAGAAAGAGGAAGCAATGTAAAGCTGTATTAAAACTGAACAGAGCGACATTATAGGACACTTCAAGCAATTCTGTAAAAACAGGATTTTCTCCCATCCCACAGAGGTTTAACTGCCTGTCACACTGCATATGATTCTACATTAGGCTTCCAAGTAAGTATGAATTCATCTAAGCACATTTTCAAGAACATTGGTTTGGCCATTTTAAAAGCTGGAAACCAGTAGTGGTGTGAGAGCTGTTTTGTAGCTGAAAAATAGCTCATTTATGTTTTATAAAACCAGTCCATAATGATGATTAGCCTCTTCTAAAACCATTTTTGTAATAACAGTTGGGAAGTTTGGTATTTTCAAGTTGGCTACTAAACACGTGTAATGCTTCCATATCTAAAAAATGTTGTGGGTGAATTTGGTGCATATAAAGGCAAAGGACAAACCACACTGGCCTAAGTCATGAACTGCAGGCAGATACTTTTCAATTTTTCACATGCAGCTATCAGTGCATCCAAGCTCTTATCCGCAATATTTCAATGTGAGGCTTGCTCAAATTCCTTGCAAACGGTGACACCTATGCATGGTTCTGACCCTGACACTCTCTTCTCCTGTGGGTACTCTCACTGCCATCAGTCAGTCAAGTCAGCTGCTCACAGTCCTAAGAGTCAAAAGAATAAATTTATTCCTTCCTCTAGAACACAATCAAAAAATGTCAGCTACTAGAATGGTGAAAAGCATGGATACTTGGCACTAAACAATGTCAACTTATTTAATTTTTATTATCATTCTAAAAGATTTTTGCCCACCATTCAGCTATTTTACCCTGTGATGATGTGGCGAATACCTACTCACATCTGTCTCGGTGACTATGCCCACACTTCAATGATGAAGCCACCAGTAGGAGAACAGTCATCAGGGCTCAGAACAAATTTTAAGGTAATCCAAACTGCTGATTAAGAAGGCAAAGTTAGCAATTGCCATTAACTATTATCAATGTGCCCTATCCTTCCTAGCATTTTGCAGTATCTTTCTCACACACCACAATATGCCAAACCATATCAGATATTCCTCTGTGCTAGAATCCTAGATTATGTTACTGTACTGTAAAGATCTGAGTTTTCAAAACCAGACAGGTGTCTTTATTTGATCTCAGATCCTCCAGTGAATATATGTGGCTTGTAATATTCTGACTCTTGACACAAGCTGATGCAGTCACTGATGGCCACCTTGGCACTCATCTGGCATGGGAAGATGCCCCTGTGTCCAGCATCATAGTCTCTTCGGAGCTTCTCAAGCATCATCAAGAGATCTCAGCTCATCATTTAATGAAACCTGTAGTCTAATTCACATAGCTAACAGAAAAAATTACTCTCACATGTAAATAAGGGTTTCTCAGATAAAGGAACTGCCCCCAGACACAGACTCTGCAGTTAATGGGAAGTGATGAAGAGATCAACACTCTGAATTGACACTGAAAAACAAATCCAGCAACCTGCAAATGCCAGCATTTATACTGCCTAAAAACCTAGGTATATCTCTCATTTTTGTTATAATTATAAATCATCTGATTGTGTCTGGAGATGATTGAAAATATTGTAATTAAGTATTCTTATACCGTGAATAACAGTTTTCAGAAAAAAAAAATTCTATTCAGTAAATGTTTTAACATCTCATCCCTGCTCAGAATGAAAACACACATCAAAATATTGGAGTTTTCCTGCT
>NW_008590766.1:22184-30544 GCF_000691845.1 Merops nubicus
GAATTTTTCCTCCTCCACTCTACATGGCACATTTCCATTTTAGACTGCAAAGTATTTTATTCCATTTTGTGAATTTGATTTGGTAAGTTACAGATTTTTCATTCAATGCTACTCCATCCCCCTCTGAGACATGCAAACAACCTTGGTGATGTCCTGGTTGTAGGCTCTGCTCTTTCTTGTAGTCCTTGCTGTCTGCATACCCACAGCAGAGCTGGACATCCAAAGAAACATCCAGCTCAGACAAACAGAGATATTATCAGACTGACTTTAATGAACTCTATTTCAGATCCCTTAATATCTTTCCACCTAGATCAATCTTTCTCAAGAAAGTTAGACCTCTTATACCATTTTTTCTGAACCTGTGGTTAAAATATATTTAGGTTCTTTCTGGGTCTTGCCACAGACAACACCGGAGACTTCATTCAAATTGTATAAACTCAATTTCTGCTCCTATAAAATTAGAATTATGTCTATTTGTCAAATACATTGTAAGACTAAATTGTCTGTAGGGGGCTGAGATTACCAGTAAAACAAAGTCTTTTTGCAAATTTGATATCCTGTACCCAGATAGCTTGGCACAGATGTCATAAAACATTACTAACTTCCTTAAGATTTCCCCAAAGCATGACAGAATGTCTTCAGTACTTGAAAGTGCCATCACATGATTATTTAAGCTATCTGTAAAAAAATAGAAGCTATTCAAGTCTTTCTTAAGTGCTTTTATTGGTCAGTGGCAGCAATAAGTTCAGAAAGCCTCTGTTGACACTGTAACATGCCACCTGAGTGCTTCCAGTGCTTCACAAATTGCCCTATAAAAGAGGGCAATTTTAGTAGGTGTGATTTTGCTAAACTTTCAGCATGTGCATGTGCTAGGGTAGCTTGTCAGGCCAATAAAATCTCACTGAATTGAATTAAAACTGAACACTGACTGACCTCCAAGAAGTCTGCATGCTAGCTATCCAGTGCTGCCTCTAGCTTAATAGCTAGACAATCTACCATGCAAGAAGGTATTTTTTTTCAGTTTCTCAAAGTTGCTAATATGAAGCAAAATGCAATGCAACATAGCCTTAGGTCACAAGACCACTACTGGAGATTGAAATCAAGTTAAAAATTGTCCTACAGATGTGATTTGCCTCTTATTTCTTCAAAAGACATCTTACGTCCGATGATGGGAACACCCTTTCACGACTCTGATCATACGGTTCCCATTCCACACTCTCCAACACACAACAGTTCCAGGAGCTTAAGAATCTCAACGAGCAAGATCTCCTGTATTTTACAGAAAAAAACCAAACAAACAACCTCTTTTACATCTCAATTGATTTGACTAATTTGTTCTGAGCAAAGTAGTATAGGAGAGGATCTCTTCAGCAGAAAAGTCTTCCTCTCCTTGCTCAAAAGATGTCTGTGGTGGCAGTTTCACTGCACACATGCTATTACTCTATCTGTATCCAACTCATCAACTCTCTGAGTGAGCTTCCCAGGTGAGGAGGCTGTGTGACTTCCCAATATGCCATGGAGTGAAACATTCCCAGGATATATACCAGAGCCCCAGCTTTGGTACCTAGTACTCAAGATAGAGGTGGAAGGTATGTGTAACAACATACAAGGAGCAAGACAGAGATCTGCTAGCTACAGCTGAGGCAGCTCAGGAATATACACGAGTCTTTCCAAAGCCAATTCAATCTTGGGTTTGTTAATTCAGCTCAAATTCTAATTGTTTTGAACAATAGCATATAACAAACCTTTCTGCTCTACATGACAGATTTAGATCAAACCACAATACTTTTGGGAACTTACCATCATAAAAGTGGAAGGTAAGATATTGATGGATGGCAATTAAAATTCAAAGGTTACTTCAGGCCTTCAGACACTTCAAAAGTCCAGGTCTCTCACATATTTTGAAGATAACCTGTTCAGCTTTAAGACTACTGTCTTCTTTTCTCAACCAGCATTCCACTATGTCCCAGTGTTGACTTATGACTATATTTGTTGTGATCACAATTATAGCTGTTTACAATCCAAGAGCACTCAGTGGTCCCAAAGAAGGATTTAGACTTCCCCAAATACAAAGCCATGTCTCCATCTCCCTCTCTCTCCTTAGACACAGCAATACAGAATCATATCCGAGGCCTGCTTCGTCCAGAAAGTTGTGTCAACTGGTGGAACCAGACACGCCAGACATAGCTACTAGAAATCCTTTCTAGGTAGCTGTGGTATAGTCTGCCCTCATGAAATTGCATTCTAACCCCTAAAAAGTTGTCTTAAACTATGAGCCATCATGAACTGTGAAGCATCGGGTTTTATTCCCTACCTGAATTATTTGTCTTTTAAAACATTAACAGGATGTTTTTGTTATTGTGTTTACCTCACTTGGAATATTTTGCTATATTCTTCACTACAAGATTTTGGTGAAGTCTCAAGTTTCACAGTCAATAACTCCTTTTATGACAAAATATTTTCTTGGACTAGTTTTCTGTTTGCCATATTTCACGAGAAATACCTCTTGTAAAAGAGGGCTCTTGGTCAAATCTAAGATTATATTTAGTTATTTTTTGCTATAATGCCTCTTACTTGTCTTCTGAGTGGATAATTTTTAATCCCTTCAGTCTCACTTCAGCCATCCCATGCTCCACATCTCCATAATGGCCGTCGCCCTGTGGAAATGGCATGACTAGAATCCCATGCAATATTCTTATCAAGGGAAAAAAAAGTGTCAATTTTTCTAATTGGTATAAAACATTTTCTGCATTGTTCTCCAGACCATTCTTTACTCAAGCTACACAGCTCCCACCTTGACGACTTTACAGCCTAATTAAAAACAAGCCCTTTCCCTGTCAAACACACATGGAAGGCAGGAAGGAAAAATGTGATGTTCAAGTGAAGTCATTAAAATGACAAATTCTAATGTTCTGTTAGTTCTGTAATATTCTTTAACCGAATTTTTTTATTTATACTGGAAATGCTTAGAGAATGATTCTCCATCACCTTTGTAGCGTAATAAGGCAGCTGGGCATTCACTGATGTAGGAACCCCTGCACAAAATAAGGCAGTGTAGGAGGACTTCATAGGTGGCCAAGGCGGAAAGGAGCAAGTGGCATAGGATAGGCCCTTGGGAACTGTTCTAACTAGTGTAATTTAGAAAAAAACTGCTCTCAGTTATGCCAGGGGCCACTTTGGCATCAAGTCAACGTAGAATCCAGGGAGATGAAAAACAGCTTAGAGCCACCTTCCCCCTCCCCATACCCTGGGCCTGCACCATGTGTGGTTTGGCTGGCTCCAAGGATCTGGCCCCTACACTTTTAAATAGAGCGTTTTAAGTTGAAGTTGAAATGTGAAAGAAAACTGAAGAGTAAAAGGAGTAGGAAAGTGCTAAAGTGAGATATTAAAAAAAGGAGGGAAACAGAATGGGTGGTATTGGTAAGTGTGAAGGAGGGCTCACATTTAGCAAACTGAAGGAGCACTGGGGAGGTCTGGTTTCACTTCCCAGCTGTGCCAGAGATTGTTGAATGCCAAGGCTATGCTATTAGGGTCACTTTCAAGTTGACCATTTAGCTTCCTTGACCATCTATGCTAAATATGTTTAGCTTATTCCCTGAAAACTAACCAGCTTTGCCCGCAAGCACCGTCACAGAGTCTGAGGTCAGAAGTGCCTTTTAGCCCTAACTACCTCTTAATAGGAACATGTCTGGAAAGAAAGGACACTACTGTCTTAAGAGGAGCCACAAGACACATGCATGGAATAGCTTTGGTGCAAGGCTGCATGCGTGGTATTCAGGAAAAGGAGGTCTGCACTCTAGTTTCTCCTCAGCCGTGTGGCATAAGAGATCACTCTGCATCACGCCATGGTAATGGAGAGCTCCCTAAGTCTGCATTCAGTGTAGACAGGAGAGGGAGTAGGAAGTGCTTTTACAGCTGGGGAACTCAGGTTTCACCTCAAAGTGTGCACATTCATCAAGATTTACATCAAGTCTCTCTTTGACTTGGTTTCTCATCTGGGAATACTTCCTCTCCAACAGCAGTGTGGTAAAGATGCATTGAGATAGAAAATAAGGCCTGTCCAAACTCAACAGCAACATGAAGAATGGGGGGGGAAAAAACCCCTAAACTGATAGAACTTCAGCCTCAGATTTAAGTGACAGACAAAACCCAGGTGACACTATCATTATAATTCAGAATGAATCCAAATATTAAAATATTGGTAAAACCTTTAAAATCTTAGCCTAAAAAGGTGGATGACCTTATTGGAATCTAACAATGGCCACAATACTCAACTTGTGCCACACTATGCACTTCCCTGTGCCAAAGAGCCCTACTGTGCCCTTTACTTACTTTCAAGCCTTCTTGATATCACTCATGCACCTTTTCCACCTTAATGATGAGCAGAGATGTCCTTTCTCTTCCCTGTTTGAGCTAAGGTGTTTCTCCTTACCCACTGCAAAGTGCTTAGAGAAGGAAAGCTGGGCATAGGGATGGAGGTATGGATGAAGGGTGCAAAGATTAATTCCCAGAATGTTCAACATACCTTGTCATGCAGCCTTTACCACAGGACAAGCCTCCCAGGGATAAATCCTCCTCTTACAGCAAGATTAACTGGTAAGTAAGAGTCTAACAAAGGAGGAATGGAAAGAGGGAGAAAGAAAGCTAGAGAGAGAGTTTGTTTCTCATTTACAGCCCTCTCAACTTTACTGATCATGTCTAAAAGGTATTACAGTAGTGGTAGGCACTGTGATCTGTTTCTGCAGCAAGTTTGTAGAAAAGTTTATGAAAATCCATATGGCATGTCCATCACTACTGCTTGCCCTGTTTTATCATGGGAGATGATATTCAGCAGCCCTGAACGTGTTCCTTACCACAAGCTGAAGTCCTTGTTAGAAACGCCCAGGGAGGCAATCCTAAATTTTCCTGACTCAGAGATCCTCAAACTTCAAGTTTGAGGGGGTCATCAGACTCAAACCTCTTGTATCTTTCCCCAGACACTTCCCAACTTAGTGGCACACCACCCCAAACTTTCTTTCCCTGTGCCCAAAGCTTGTCCAAACACTAGCACTATTCTCCTTATCAATCCAACCCAGGCCTAATTATGATCGTCCAAGCTGCCTTTGATGGTTTAGAATTGCACAAAGCTGTTTCACTTAGTGCCTCCACGTTGCTGTCGTTGCATTGCTTGCCTCTCCCCCTGTGCTCTGTTACCGCTCTCTCCTTAGATACCACACAGAACCAAGCCCACTCCTTGTCTAGCTCTCCCTGTGGCAAAACAAAGCAGAAAGAAAGAAAAAAAAAAAAAAAGAGAGAAAACAAAACAGAAAGCCCCAGTTCCCACTCTGGCAGAGATTTTAAAACACAGAGTGCAATTATGAAAAGGTTACCCAGATGGGACCCAGAGGGCGGGTGAAGGGAAGGAGAGCTGTCATCCAAGGGGAAAAAAATCAGATGTATGGTAGCCCTATTCCTATAATATGATTCCATGTGCAAATGTACAATGCAACGATAGTTCTCTTAGCCAGCATGGGCTGGGTTAATTGGATGTAAGGAATTTTTTTAAAAATAACCCATTCATTTGATAAAAATCCAGCCCCAGTGATCACACCAAGTACAAGTATTTCACTAAAAGGCTTGTTCCTAACTGACTGAGGTTCCTGCCTGCTTTTTAACTCTCTCCCCCACAACACTGAAAAACCAACCCTGTTGACACTATGGTTACCATGTAAAAAAATATGCAAGTCCTTTTAGTATTTTCAATTTTTATCTGTATTTAAATAGAGATGAATTTTTGTTTGTTTGTTTTTTTGTGAAACAGCTCCTGAAAAATTCACCCTGGGAAAGAAAACAGAGAGAAAATTATGATTTAAAGGGTGAATAACTGTAAGATTGCAATGAATGAATGCAAATGGACTTTATAATGTCCCAGTGTAAGTACAGGGTGTTGCCATAAAATCCACCTGTATTATGTGACTACACATAGTAAACCATCATTTTACTACTGCAATGCTTGAAGCTGACCACTGCTGATTGTACAATTGGAAAGATATTTGATGGGTTAATATGTATGTGGAGAATGCTAGAATATTATTGCTTATTAAAAAGAATTACTACTACATATCTCAAAAACTCGGAGAATTACTAAAACCCCGTCCTTAGCATAGCACAGCTGACACCTGGGGTATTAAAGATGCCGAATCATAAAATCATAGAATCATAGAGGTTGGAAGGGACCTCGAAAGATCATCTAGTCCAACCCCCCTGCCAGAGCAGGGTCACCTAGAGTACATCACACAGGAAGGCGGCCAGGCGGGTTTTGAATGACTCCAGTGAAGGAGCCTCCACAACCTCTCTGGGCAGCCTGTTCCAGTGCTCCGTCACCCTCACAGTGAAAGAGTTTTTTCTGATATTCACCTTGAACCTCCTATGCTCCAATTTGCACCCATTACCCCTTGTCCTATCACAGGTCATCACTGAAAAAAGCTTAATTCCATCTTCCTGACACTCACCCCTTACATATTTGTAAACATTGATGAGGTCACCCCTCAGTCTCCTTTTCTCCAGGCTAAAGAGACCCAGCTCCCATGCCAAGTTGACTTGCGGTTATCTTTTCACGTCTCCTCTGCCTGTAGCTAATCAAGTTCCTGTCACAAGTTACAGCAGCCATAGCACTGCCCTAACTTATAGTTCCTGGCACAACCCAGTAATCAAGGTAGCTTGCTCCAGCTGCGTGCTCACTATGTGCTAGCAGGGGTATTTTATTGCAAGAGAATCCCAAAATAGGCTCAAAGATAGGTCTTGGTAGCAGCCTCTTTATCCATTTTTCTACTGCTAGATGAGGACAAACTGGGTGAGGGGAGCAACCTAAACTCCACTAAGCAGTTACTCACCCAATTCAGTAGTTTCCAGTTTTGCACATTTGGCTAAGAGAAAAAAAACCAGTATGATACAATCAGGGCATATTTAAATATTTAATCAAGTCACAAGGGTGAGTAGTATAAAGTGACAACATCATTGATCACATAAGGTTAAATTCAACTTTCTTACAGTACTAAAAATTCAAAGTACCATGATAGGCAGGTTGAGGGGTGGATCTATAGCTGACTGCATGCAGATTTCAGACATATCCCAAACATTTTAGTTACAAAATGCCATGAACTACTGTCAACAAAAATAGTTGCGCTTTTTTTTTCCTACTCAAATGGTGTTCTAATGCAACATACTTCAGTGCAAGAGCACATTTCCATGACTTGGGACTTCCCTTCCTAGATGTAGTTTTGTTGGCAGATATGACTGAAGTCCCAGCCACAGCTGGCTCTAAATGGCAGATGTCCACAGCCTGGTTTTGTATTGTTTTAGTATCATCCCTGCTCCCTCACATGCCATAGTACGTTGCTTTGTACTACACTACGAAGGACAACTCTCAGCTGGTGCCAAGCAGCTAATTTTTTCTCCTATAGTAACTTATACTGTAAACTGTACAACGCTCAAATTGACAAGGGGAGGGATGGGGGCGAACCACTATTCCATATATAACTAGAATGAAACTATCTAAACAAGACAAGAGAGACAGAAAAAGTGCAGTCAGGAGCCTGTGTGTTTGACTTGGGTGCATTAAGTGCTCTCAAGTCTTTTCCCTCACTTCCCTTCCATAGAGTCTGCACTTTATTTATTGATTGGATGTACTTTAGAGATCGGAGGGCTCTTCCCCTCACCCCCACGCCATCCAACCTCCCGCTCCTGAAGGAGGAGGAGTAAGAGGGGGAGGAGGCAAAGTGGGTGCATTACGAGCTGATTGTGCTCTTGCCCCGACCTCCAACAGCCTGATCTGCCTTTGAAGTTTTCCACCCCTCGACTTGAAGTGAGATCGATTACAGAAGAACAACAGGGACAAAGAATCTGCTGCTTTACGTGCAGCCACTTTCCCACGATCGGGGCAGCCAGCTCGACAGCAGCGAGAGATCACCGCTTTCCCCATGCTCCTCCTTGCCACCATTCAGAAAACACGGAGCCCCCGCCCCGAGCCCTCCGCTTCGCCCGGGAAAGCCGGGGGGCGGGGGGCAGGTTACAGAAATCAATCGTGTTGTTCAAGAACGAAGGGACTAAGGGCCGAACAGCCACGGTCTCGATCTTTAAAAGGAAACAAGAAATGTCAGTTAAAAATCGGTGTAGATTTTTAACTCCACATTTGGAGTGGGGTGGGGCGCATGTAAAGCGCAGATAAATTAAAACACAGGGCTAGGTGATAAGGTTTAGCGCAGAGGCAAACCAAGCCGGCCCTTGCCGGGCTGCTGCTCCGCTGGGGACGGGGCAGCAGCGCCTCGGGAGCGGGACAAACCCTTCACCTTTATTTGAATCCTTTAGGTTGGAAGGGACCT